>NC_056743.1:505648863-505681600 GCF_019279795.1 Protopterus annectens
CCAAATAAAAAATTTTTTCTAAAAGAAAAAAGAAAGAAGAGAAGTTCAAGCACTGTCAAGGGTCCTGTGATATATTAGCATAATATTAGTAACAACCAAAAAGTAGAGGTATTATGTATTAATAAAGACATGAGAATATCAACCAACATGTAGAAGTTCAATCAGTTCTAGGAAATTGGAGCTGTAACCCGATTTGAATTGGTGTAATATTAAGAAAATATTTTTTTCAATTTAAAGTACTTTGGAAAATGTTGAAGGCAGGGAAGAATCCATAGACACAGTATGGAATGTTAATAAATTTAACAAGAAAAAGGTAGAGTAGTTGCTTGTTTCAACCATTTGGGGTAAGAGTGGAGGAACAAGCCAGTGACATTCATGGAAAGGTCGAGGATCAAAATCAAGAAGTTAGCATTGAAACTAAAAAAATGGGATAGACTTTGGTTGTGGCTGGACAGTGAAGAGGGTCCTATATTAGAAACATGGTCCCTAGAAAGAGCAACAGAAACCCAAAAGTGTAAGACCCATCAGCTCACAGACAGAAGGTGAGCTGTTAGAAAACCCTAAGTAAGAATTAATACTAGACAGGAGTCTGCACAATAGCTTAGAAGATGTACTAGCACCAACATAAAGATCTCAAAAACAGAAGTAGTTCATTTAAGTGAGGACCCATAAGTGAGTACTAAATGTGAGATTTGTAGGAAAATCCAGAGTTCTGAGCCAATTAATGTTAGTGTCAAGCAGACAATTCAGGTAAAAGCGGATTCTCATCAACAGGTATCTGAAATGAAAGGAGTAAAACTCAAGATATATTTATGTCAAAGATGTGCTTTCCTAGAAGAAGAGCAACACAGAGAAGGAAAAGAAAAGGAAAAGGTGGTGTCCACTCATATTACAACATAGGGAGAACAACATAAAAGAAAAAAGAACACTCAGAAACTTGTGCTAGCCTGAACTATCCTTTGTGGAAGAGAGAGGAAGAAAAATCTGCAGTTGGCAGAGGTAGTCTTTTTTTTTTCAGGGGGGCTATACCTTCTACAGTGAACAAGCTACTGAAAAAAGAAACCCTAAGTTAGTGGACTTATAGGTAAGTTGCATAACCTTCAAAAATAAAGTAAATGAAGAAATACCAGCTTGATTCAATTGCTAGTGCCAAAAGGTTTAGGATGCTATTAATGAAGCTAGTCCATAATCACATATTAGGAAGTCACCTGGGGATGGATAAAATTTGGATAAAAGCACTAGCCAGATATTACTGGCTAGGCATAAAGGATGAGATAGGTTTCTGTATCCATATGAATAAAACACCATTCATACCAGTTTTTATATGTTCTCATAGTAATATGATCTTTCCATAACTATATTAGTAATCTCTTTCCTTCTTCATTCCATTCTTTCTCATTTATCCTTTTAATCCCTTTGCTTATTTTTATATATTCCTTGTTTTCTTTTGTTTCTAGTCATATTGCAAAATTATCAGAAAATCTTGTTTCAACTTCACTTTCTCCTATAAGTAAACTTTCTGAGACTATAAAATAATCTATTTCAGTTCTTCCTTTTGTTTCCCCACTTAAATGTTTTTATCACATAAAGATTCCATGGGTTACAGTCTTTATTTTATTATATTCTCCAAGAAAAATTTCCATTAAAAAAAACAGTCTCTAATACAATGTCACAAAATATCTCATTTTTAATAAGAATAATTGCTCTTCTCTCATGTACTTTTACACCCAAAGGAGCCAGTTCTTTGTTTTCCTTACTTTGAATCCTTACCACATACTTCTGTTTTTAATTTTTTTCTGCCTTTTTTTCTGCCACTCCACTTTTGCCTTCTTTTAATTTCTCTGCATTTGTTTTCTTCCCCATTTCACCACTATTCTTCAGGATTGTCTCTGGAATGGATCCTCCTTTTATATTTTCTCCATAATGCCACCCCCCCCCCCCCCCCCGGAAACATCTCCTTCATTTTCTGGCTCACTTTGTACTGGAGGGTTGTAGTTATACATCTATCATTGGCTGACTCATCTCCTTCAAACATGTTTCTTTGAAACATTTCCTCAGAATCCTATATACATTCTCCAGTCTCAGTATTTGCTTTCTCCTTCATTTCTTTCACTACTACATTATTTCCTTCTCTCTCCATCTGCCTCCCTGTTTCTCCAGATGCCTCTATGCCTGGAACAGAAACAGGAAGTACTCCTCCAAAATGGGTCCCACTCACAACGCTGCTGAATAAGGGAAGTTCACTAATGTACTGGCCATACCTCTCAACCTGATAAAGCCAGACAAAATGGGGGACAAAGGCCCAAAACAAGGGACAGATTTTAAATATTTCTGTTATAGCCTTAGAAGGTTGCTAGAGTAATAGGGTTTGTGTTAACATACATGTTCTGATGGATATTAAGTCTGAAACTGAAATGTATGCCATTATTTAGTGACATCAATCCGCAGATCAAACCAGTAATTTGCCAGAAAACCACAAATTGTTTTAAAAATAGACCAAAAACATGGGGCAAAAATCAGGACATTCTGTAAAAATCTGAACAGTTAAGATGTATGGCCCTGGCCAAATTTCCCCTAGTAATGTAAATGGGTCTCCCCTGAAAAGAAGCTACTAGCTTAGTGGGACTAAACTGGTCGACAAAGGGTAAATAAATAAATAAAGTCTAAGATCACAGATACATAGCCTTAGGTGCACTCTGTGAACACCCATCACTAAAATGCATATATATTCACTCCCAGACAGCACTGTAATACCTGAAATCAAATAAATGAATAATATAAAATGGCAGTTTTTATTTCTAACAGAAAAAACAATGTTTCACAATGGCCAATAAATGTTCTATGTTTTATACTTTACATAGACATTTAGACCAAGTACTTCTTAAAACATAACATTACGCTTGTAAATTCTTTATTTTTCTAGCAACTATGCAGGTTCAATGCTCTGGTTGAGGCTGTGTGTTTTCTCACATCTGTACAGTTAAGGCACACTATAATTATATTGTCATTCTTTGGCTAACTATTGTCTTGGTCCATTTTTAAAATGTTGTTTTGACATTTGCCTAATCTTTGACAGAATGCTATTCCTGAATTATTTACAGTGAGATGCAAATTCTACCGCAACTAAAATTTCTTTTGCTTTTAGGAATGATTATCTTTTATACCCCATCTGTATGCATGCTGGGATGTTTATGTTTATGGCCTTTATAAGATCATGACATTTTACAACATAGATCCTCTGGTGTGGTGTTTCTGACATATTAGCAATAATGTAATTCTGAATACTGCACTGCTGCAAAACTCGTCATTTTGTTATAGATCTGTTTTTTTAATTTAAAGATTGATATTGATGCAAACCTTGAAGATACTGGCTGCATAAGTGAAGCTGGGAAGCAGAAACTTTTGACTATTTTTCAAAGGTTCATAGGTTCTTACCAAGCTTATGGTGAACAAGAAAATTTAAGAATAAACATATTAAAATTTCGAATTTCAAATTAATTTTAAATTAAGAAATTTCAAAAGGTGCCTTGGGTGGAAAGGATCTCTGGTTTCAGTTTTATTTTGAAGGAGACTGGTTTATGGTCATACCTAGCAAGTTATGAAGATTCACAAAGGATGGTGCAAGATACACCCATACCAGTAAGGACACGATCCATGATGTTATTCCCTCCAAAGGGTACTCTGACCAATTATTACATGGGAAAAGAAAGAATGAAACATAAGTGTTTTGATTTCTTGATCTGATTTTAAATTCATTTTAACAGTCTGTATCTGCTTTAGCTAAGGTATTTATCAATTCCAGTACATAGCTGCAAACTATTTTGCTGTTTAAGTGGTCAAACTGTTGGTATTATATCCTAATTTCATTCTTATGCACTGAGAGTATGTCAGGCTAGTTCAGGTACCTTCAGAAATTTCTTTAAGACATCTGCCAATCCTAAGTGATACATACTGGCAAGCTTCAAATCCCCACCAAACCCAGTTATCGCCACTGAATACATAGAAACATATACCATTACAGTATACCAGCATTCAGACAGCTGCACTGATGCAGCTGCACCCCACAGAAACAAGTACAGGGCAAACCCCAGTAATAAACCCACATGGTTGAACCATAATATCAACAAGCTTTATAAAAAAAAGAAAATAATTTTGTCCGAATGTAAGAAAAGTAACTCCCAGAATAGTAGAGCCTTTGTCACTGAAATAAGCTAACAACTCAGGAGTTAATAAAATCCACCAAAGCCAAGTTTGAGGCTAAAATAGCTACCCAAGCCAAAGACAATCATAAGGCATTTTTTAGTTATGTTCGTAATCTCAAAAGCACAATGCAGCAATGTGCTGAGCTGAGTGTGAATGATGTTCCCTCCACTGAGACTGAATATAAAGAGAACCTGCTTGCTAATAAAGTTAGCTTTAAATTTAACCCTCTCTCCCCTCCATCTGTCCCTAAAGATATACCTGAAACTGGCTTCCCTCCAGCTTTACACAAGACCAAGTCCTAAAAGTTCTATCAAAAGCTAAAAGTACTGCATTAATAGGTCATGCCAATATCTGTGGATTCATCTTAAATAATATAAGAAATGATTTAGCCACACTCCTAACAACACTGTTCAATCTCAGCCTCCATACAGGTTTTCTACCAAGTGAATGGAGAGCAACTACAGTCATTCCGCTGAACAAGGGATGGCCTTCCATAGACCCAGGCAGTTATAGACCCATAAGTTTGACCAGCCTCATATACAAAGCCATGGAAAGACTCACCATGTAATAGGTGAAGCTACCTCCACAAAGAGACCATTTTCAAGAGGAGTCCCCAAGGGTTCAGTGCTGGGACTTCTGTTTGGCATCGACTTCTCTAAAATAAAAGCCTATACCAATGGGCTCTGTCTGACTATGTTTGCAGATGACTGCAAGACAGGAGAAGTCATTGAATCCTAAAATCACTTAGCTATAATGCAGGAAGATTTGTCCTAAGCAAATCATTATCACCTCCTTTTGGAAGTCATCTACACCCGGAAATTACTACATTAACAATATGCTCCCTTTTGAAACGATTTGAAAACTTATGTGGACAGTGACCTAACATTCAGTCAACGTGTGTTGACTGTTGTAAGAAAGTCCTTCTATATTGCACAGCTTATAAACAAAGGGGTTGTATCTAGATCTATGGATGCCATTGTCCCCCTTTAGTCAGCCCCATTAGGCCAATCATTGAAATATAATGCCCTCTTTGGCATGTATCTATCCAGACAAATGCAACAACTGGAATGCCCAGAGAGATACCTTGCTAAAAGGATATTAGGCATAAACAATATGTCCTACATGGACCAACTGAGAGCCCTGAGACTATACTCTGAATCCTGCAGACTGCTAAGAGGTGACGTGTCTGGCATACAAGGCATCCTCCAACCCATTGCTAATTGATCTGCTGCACATAAAGTCAAATGAAATCAGAAATATACATGCTAGGAATCTGAACCTCTTCTGCAACATCAGCAGAATGGCTTTGAGGGACGATTATATCTCGCAGAGGATAACACTGCTCTGGAACAGACTCAGCATCCAAATAAAACAAAGTTCACCCCCATCCATATTCAGTTGCAACTTGGATCTATGGATGGGTAATATGACATTTACCCCAGGACTGTCCAGGTCCTTCTCATGGGCAGAGGCAGGTCCAAAATATTTTATCACATGCATGACTCCCCTCAAATTATCTGTGGTATCATCCTACTTATTATTCTCATTAGCAATGATATATAATTACTGACCATGGGATGGGTGAGGCCCATCTAACCCCAAATGGGACAGGTTAATTCAAGCACTAGGCTTAAAATGGCCTGTAAGGACAGCTGGCCTACTTACCTATGAACCTGAAAACAAATTACAGTTCTTTACTGTAACTTTCTGTCACTATTACAGCTTATAAACTTGGAATTCAATAATAGCACTCACTCACCGCACTGCATAACAGCTCACCCTGCAGCTCAACAAGGGAAGATAAATGATTACTTATGAAAAAAGAAGAAAAACATAGTACGTCTAGGTTTCATCCAGTAATGGTCTTCTGAAACATAAATCATGACTAAGGGGAAAAATCAGTTTTACTCTTCAGCTTTGCTTTTTTCTGCATTCTTTTAACACATCCTAACTGAACAAGACTGCATTGTAATAACTGTGGAAGTAAAAATGAAATGAAGCCGGGGGACTAGCGGCCCACTAGGTATGCAGAAGCCACATAGTTATAGTTGTTCTGAGGTGCATTTTAGAGGTTCCCCCAACCTTTTGATCATGAAATTCAGTCTTATTCTTTTTTTCTTTCACAAGAAACACAAAAACTAATAAGTTGCACACAAGGTACCATGTACAATACTGACACAATAGCAGTTCACAATAAACTGAGAAGACAAATGAATACATAAACTGGATCTGGATATAGTGCCTGCCTCCTTACCACCTGAAAAATAGTCACCATCTGTGTATCCCTCTGCTATTATACTGGAATGAAAGTGAAGGCACAAATGGTCACAGTCATACATTTAAAATAGCTGCTATCACACATGTGATGCCCTGCACTGGCCCAGTAACCAAGGAGCCTCAATCCTCACCACTGGCAACAGTGAGGGACGTACACAATGGGAGGATGACAAGTACACACACAGTAAAGTACAATTTCTCTTAAGAGCACACAGAGATCACAGTCAGTATGGGGGCTGGTTTCTCCCTCTTTCTCCAGATCCCCAGTAAGACTCCCCACTGGCACAGCTATAGAGTTAATACAAGCCAAAAGGAGTCACAAAGGCTGACCTCAATATAACTTTGGGAGTCAAGGGCACCTGCCAGTAACCCTTGGTAAGATCAGTAGTGTTAAGATACTTAACCCCATCCAGCTGCTTTAGGGCTTCCTCTGTCCTAGACATGGGGTAATCATCTGACTCTGTGTGACTATTTAATTTCCTGTAGTCCACACAGAACATGGTGCCGTCATCTTTCTTTGGTACCAGCGCCACTGGGGATGCCCAGGGACTGCTGGACTCCTAGATTACCCCGAGTTCCAACATTTTCTGTATCTCCTCCCTCAGAGTCTGTTTGACTCTCAAGCACCCTATAAGGGGCCTGCTTGATAGGCCTTTGGGGTCCTGTATCCACATGGTGCTGCACCAAGTGGGTGCACCCTGGTTTCCCAGTGAACATGTCCCCAAACTCCTGTGACACTGCTTGGATTTCTCAAACCTGGGTAGGCGATAGCTCCTGGGACATTGCTACCCCTTCCACTGAGGTCTCAGTCCGAGCCTCACTGAGGAAATCAGTCACCAGATGCCCCTCAGACTCCTTTTGCCATCCACTGCAAATACTCAGCACAATGGCCTCCCTATCATGGTAAGGTTTCATCAGGTTAACATGGTACAATTTGTGCCCTGTCTCCTGCCTAGCAGTTCTACCATGAAGTTAACATCACTGACCTTCCTTACTACCTTGTAAAGTCCCTCCCAGGCTGTCTACAGCTTGTTGTGTTTGACAGGAATGAGAAACATTACCTGCTGCCCTACAGCATACTCTCTAGCTTGTGCATTCCTGTCATACCAGACCTTCTTCTGCTGCTGAGCTTCTGCCAGGTTCTCCTGGGCCAAGCCCATGAGTTCCCTGAGCCTTGTCCTGAGGTTTAGGACATATGCCACAACAGACTCCTTGTGGGATTCAAACACACCCTCTCACTCATCTTGAATCAAACCTAGAGGTCCCCTCACCCTATTCCCATACAACAAATCAAAGAGTGAAAAACCTGTGGATTCCTGGGGCACCTTTCTGTAAGCAAACAACTGATAGGGCAAATATTTGTCTCACTCCCTCTTAAACTGGTCTGCAAATGCCCGTAGCATCATCTTGAGTGTAGAGTTTAACCTCTCAACAAGACCATTAGTCTGGGGATGGTAGGAGGTGGTTTTTAGGTGATTCACCCCACAGTATTTCCACAGAAAAGCCGACAGGTCTGACATGAAATTGGCACCTCTGTCAGTCAGTATTTCTTTTGGAAAACATACCCTGCTGAAAATTTCTAACAAAGCATTTGCCACCTTTTCTGCCTCACTGGAGGACAGAGCCACTGCCTCAGGGTATCTGGTAGCGTGATCTACTACCACTAGGATAAGATTTTTCCCTGTGGAACTTGGGGTACTCAGAGGCCCCACAGTATCCATAGCTACCCTCTGAAATGGCTCCTCACTTACAGGCAAAGGTATCAAAGGAGCTTTCACATTGTCTCTTGCCTTGCCTACCTTTTGGCACTGCTCACAGGTCCTGCAGTACCCTGTTACATCTCTGGAAATCCCAGGCCAATAAAAGTTCTGCATAATACGTCTCTTTGTATGTTTTATGCCCATATGACCTGCAAAGGGAATATCAAGGGCTATGGGTAGAAGTGCCAGACAGTTGGCTCTGAACACTACCAACTACTGCATTCTCTCACCCTCTAGCCCTCCCTCAGGGGTCCACTGTCTGTACAGTAACCCTTTATCCCAGTATACAGATTCCCCTTTCCCTTGACAATCAGGTGACTCACTAACTACCTCTCTCAGGCCTTGTAATGTAGGGTCTGAGAGCTGAGCCTGCCTCAACTCTCTCTTTGTAACCCTTCCGAGCTCCCCTTCCACAGGAAGTCTGGCATCCTCAGATAGTGGTGACTCACTGTCAGCCTAGGTACTACTACTACTCACCTCTGTCCTTGCAGTCACTCTTTTCAAAGGAACATCAGTGCTCACAAGCAGCTGTGGCTCACCTTCAGTCTCACTGCTACAGAGTAACTCCCTCCCTGAAGTAACCACCTCAACAGTCCTGGCTGCAAGTGTGTGGTCTGTCTGGGTCTCGCCCAGGCGACCAGATCCACATGCTTGTCTCCAAACCTGACTGCATGCAACTGCATGCACACATGGTACTGCATCATCAAAATTATTCCCTATCAGGACATCTGCAGGGATATCCTCAAACGCACCTACTTGCTGGCTTCCTTTTCCACCCTCCCAGTCAAGGTGATCCCTACCCAAAAGTATTTGGAATGGGGTCCCTCCTAAAGCTCTGATTGGAGTAGACTGCCCAAGCAAGTAGTGCTCCTCTATAGCCATTTTAGGTTTCACAATGGTTAGGTCAGAGGCTGTGTCTCTCTTAGCCATGCCCTCTTTCCCATTCACTAAGATATGATATAACCTCTTGTGGTAGGTTGGTACCCTTGCTGTCTCAAGATAACTTACTGCTGGAATTTTGTCATTCCCACTTACTGGCTCTCCCATCTTTTGTTCCTCACCTTGCCTGCATGGACATCTATATGCTACATGGCCCAACTGGTTGCATTTAAAACATTTAACCCTTGGTCCTGAACATGTACCTGGATTAGTGGCTTCCCCTGCTACTGGCAGACTCTGTTGGGACAGTCTGACCTGCCCACCATGGGTTCCCTTAGACCCATGAGCAGCACTGGGTGCCTCTTTCCGATGCAGTGATGCCCTGCTTGCTAGGTATAGGGCTTCCTTCTTCCTCAACTCATCTGCAGTAGTGCATTGTCCATTAGCTAACCAGATTCTCATGTCCTCCAGCAAAGCACTAAGGGCTTGTTCCCCCACCAAAATGTCTGCAGCCCTTCAAAAGTGATGACCTGACATCCACTCAACCACCTATGAAAATAAGTGCTCAGTTCAGCAACATATTCGCACACACTTTCATCTGTGCTCATGAAACATTTTCCTATAAGCTTCGGGTGTTAATTTAAAACATTCTGGAAAACATTTTTTTACAACATTATAATTTAAATAATCAGTATCGGACAGTTTGGAAATTGCAGTTACAGCTTTACCATGGAGGAAGGGGATCAGGAACCGTACCCAGAGCCCTTGGTCAACATTATACTGTTTACATACCCTCTCAAACATGTGAAGGAAACTATCAAAATTATCCCACTCTGTAATTTGTGGAAGAAATTTACTGACCTTTGTTGCTTCTGGGGTTCGGTTACTCCCTTCCCCATTTCGCCAGAGTCATGGAGGTAGATTCAGTATCTCATTTTCATTTTGCCTCTGTCTGTCATTCTCCTCAGACTGCAGTTGTTGCAGTTTCTCATTTTCCTCAGCCTTTAGATGTTGCATTGTCTCATTTCCTCAGCCTCCAGATGTCTCAGTCTCTCTGCTGCTTCTACTTCCAAATGCTTGGCCTCCAACTCAAGTCTCTTTAACTTCAGACAGATTTTTAAGTCATCTGTGAAAAGGTTAAGCTGTCTATTTTCTGAGAGTTGTACATCTCCATGGCCAGTCTGGTTGTCCTCCTGGTTGCTATTCTGTGATGCAGCTGTGACTAAAGCTGCAATCATGTCTGCTTTAGTCAGGTTGGCATGCACCAGTCCTTTAGCCTGGCACATTTCAGCCAACTAGCTCTTTGTCAGCTTGCCATACTCCTTAGCTGACATGCTTGCCTGCTCTCCCTGACTAACTAAGCTAACAAAAAATAAAACAATTGTGATATGAACTCTGCATGTTCACTGCATGTCTGATTGACATTACAAACACCTTCAGTGACCACTGTACACAGGCTACAGGAATTCAATATCCAGACCACTACAAGCCAATTAATATGTGATGTGGCTATCTCACCACTATCAAACAATTAATATGTGATATGGCTATCCCACCACTGCTAACCAATTAATATGTGATGTGAATATCCCACCACTGTCCATCAGTTGATATGTGATGCCCCTGCACTGGCCAGTAATCAAGGAACCTCAATCCTCACCACTGGCAACAGTGAGGGACGTACACAATGGGAGGATGACAAGTACATACATAGTATACTACCATTTCCCTTAAAAGCACACAGAGATTACAGTCAGTCTTGGGGCTGGTTTCTCCCTCTTTCTCCAGATCCCCAATAAGACACCCCACTGGCACAGCTATAGGGGTAAGATCTCAACTGAGGGGTCAAGCCAAGACCTCCAGCACCCTCTCTGTCCAATTAGTGCTCTGTTTCCCTGCCCAAGTAGCTGACACACACACTTTGAGATTTGATTTATATACAAACACACAGACACTCCTGGGGAAGGCTGGCACAGGTTTACTAGCTATGCCCCCTTCTGCCCAGACTATAAGGTAGTTATCACTGCCACCAACCCCTCCTTATCAGCTACCAGAAGGCCCTTACAAAGGGTGACCAATCCTACTGTGTAATGTTACTATTATCCAAATAGTGTGACTAAGAGCAAGACTATTTAGGAGTTGCCTGCATAGTGTCACCAAATACATATGCAAGTACTCTAAGACTTTAAATATTTCTCACAAATATTATCAGGTTTAAATATATTTAATAATAAATAATAAACAAAAAAGACAATACTCAACCTGCACATTTAAAATATTTCCTGTGATTCTGAACCCTGAAGTAAAACAACATTGCTGGACAGTCTTGAATAAATACAAAAAACATCTAAACTAATCTAAAAGAAATTACTTTTCCTTAGTTACTTACTATTAGCAAGGCAAGTGCAGATGATGGTGATGATGGATGTTTCCAGGTCAAAGACAGAATACAAAATGCCAAGTCTTTCTCTGAGAGAGTTCTTAAATTACTATCAAACTTTACTGCTGGGTCAGCTTGGGTGACATCACTCTTTGTCACCTGCCTTCATTTCTCAGGCTAACAGAATTTTTAACATCTCTGTGTTCGAAGTACATATCTCTGTGACTTCCTAGCAGCTGCACATCTGAGAGTAATAAAACACTTTACATTTTAAACATAGTAAATACTTTTCGCTAAGACAATAGAAAAATTCTAGCTCTAGTCATCCTGTCTTCTTGCTGCATTAACTAACTTCTATATCACACTGTAAAGCACTTAATTTCAACGTATTTTCTTGAAGTTTTGTAAGTTAATCTTCCATGTTCCAGCAGGGTATGCTGTGGTTGCATTCTTGAAGCTCAGTACATAACATACAGTTCTGTATAAATCATATCAATATTCACAAATGACATAGAATTATTTACAAAATTCCAGATAGCTGCCCTGGCAGTGTCACAATACAAAATACTTTTACACTGATTTAACAAATACATTATGTGACACTAACAGCAGTTACTTATCTGGTATGACAGAAGTAAACAGTGATCAAAACAACAGCAAGAATAAGTAATGTCTGCCCACATATGACCTTCATATCCATCAATTGCAGACAGTTTACTGTGTTCAGCTCAGATATTTGATTGTGGTAAAAAATAACAAACATAGTACTGCACTTCAAGTTTGTTTCAGACCGATACACAGGAGTCAATGTAACATATTCTATCTTATTGCACACAGATGCACACCAGTTCTGCAAAGACAGATTAGAGACTGTTTAACTGTCCCTCTAGTCATTTGCTCAGTTTTCCTTCATTCAAAGACAGCCTCCATTCAACAGTTATAGCCACTTCTGTATACAGTTCAGATGTCTATGATAAATGTTGGTCATGTAATGCATTTCGGTTTTGTTTCACACAAACAGTAACTACGCATTAAGGTAGCACAAGTTGTTTCACACAAATCACATTAGTTCTGTAAAGCCAGAATAATGTGCAAAAAACAGCACATCAATTTTCTCCACAGACAATGCAAGCAGTTGTACCTACTTTGTTATAGTACTTTAAATAATGATACTTATAACATAAAAATAAATAATTACACAAGGAACACACAGTAACTTCAATTTTTTTTTGCATTAACCTGTATTTTCTGATGTATATAAAGTAAATCTGCTGCTATGTATGTCATTATTTAGTGACTGCAATCCTCAATTTACCAGAAAACCAAAATTTGTATATGAAATAGACCTAAACTATGAAACAAAATCACAAACATCCAGTCTTATAATGCATGGTAACATGCCATTCACAAGTAAGTGGATGCTGGTTATGTTTTCATTCATTTTTTCTGGATTTGAACTTTAAGTCAGGTGATGAAGTAAATATGTTGCTGCAAATAATATAGGGGCACTGTTATGTCAACAAAATGATAGCTTTAGCAATTTTGTATAGCAAAATAGACCCACCTTACTGCAGTCACATCCTATGTTCTATCCACTTCTTTGTTGGGTGTTTGTCCGAGAAGTGACTCAGCAGAACTCGTGCTGAACATGCTGCAGCTAATCAACAATGAAGTTCACTTTTCAAAATCTAGCATACCTAATTCAAGAAATCCAACTTGCAAAGGCAAATAATTCCCTTAATAGAGCAGTAGAAGGAATCTGTGATCTACTCACAGACTACCTTTCAATACTGCATTGTATGTGTAGAAATATAGTCTTCTCAACCATTGACAGTCATACCTACAGATGCAAGACAACAAATAGAATAAAGCTTTATGTTTTGCAGGTTCTCAATCCAGACAAATTCTAGAGCCCACAGGTAATGTATATATTCCTCTTGTAATGTAGATATTTCAGTAACCATTGTGGCATTGCCGGCTTTCTACTTGTCAAATACCCATAGTCTGAACTGCATCAATCTGAATCAGAAAAAAGTCTCTTACGAAGTATAAAACAGATCTTAGATTTTAATATATTCTCAAGTATTGTTATTTCTGTTGTTTGCTGTTCAGTTGTGAGATTATTCAAATAAGAGACATCAATCCATTTGTCAGTATATTGTGTATTAATGAAATAAAAATGAATGTCAAATCTTGGAGTCCTGGGGTTCTTCTTATTCTAGCTGAAAGGCAATATAATGCCACACTTATCAAATATATCAATAGGCATAATATAACATACTTTGATGCAAACCAATTGTCATAATAACCATAACACGCAAAGACCATAAACAGATGGCTAGAGCACTAAATGTGATACAATAAAAAACAAGCTATTAATCTGCAAAGAACACTGTTAAAGCTGAGGTGGTATCTGTTATTTGCACTCTGTATATCTGGGGATAGGGTGCCTATTAAAGCAGTGAACTGTAAAATTAAGTAATGAAGGGATATGTTGAATTTGTGCTTTATCTGTGCATGGTACAAGTTTTGATTCCATCCAACTCCATTTGTCTGTTATGACAATGAACAAGTCACTTTTATCCAGATGGTGCTCCCTGGTTATACCTGAAAATGAACAATTTTGTCCAGAGGGCTCATCCAGCCACCAAATATGCAAAACAAAATTAAATAATAAATTAAAAAAAAACTGATGGCTGTTCCATGTTGCCATGACTTGACAACAGTGAAGAAAATGGATTTCCAAAGTTCACATAATCTACAGAAACCCAGGTGAGCATTTTTTTAAATATTAATTGTATTAATTTCTTAACAGTTTAGGAATGCATACTCTGAATTATCAAGGTTAATAATGACCTACAGTTGTTTAATTACACTATTAATAAAATCCCATATTTCACCAGTAAGGTTGTTTCTACCTTTATGAACCTGAAAAGACACAGTCTACTCCAACTAACTAAAAGCGCATACATTTTATCATAATATTAATTTTGTTAAATAATGCTGCATCCAGAATCAAAGTTAAAGAGCATTTGAATTTGAAAAGACTTGTTGATACAAGAAATAAAAAATAAATAACATATGTTATTAAAATCCATGGAAAGGTAATATAGTGAATCTGCTTGAACTCTCAAACATCAGACAAATAGCTATCCTCTCCCCTCTGTCTAAAGTCGTAGAAAAATGTATACATACACAAGTAATGCAATATCTTATGCAGGGCACACTCTCCACTCCCAATCAGCGCGGTTTCCAACCCAAACATAGTACCACTGCAGCTCTACTTTCCTTTCTCAACACCATTTCTATAGCTAGAAATACTCATAAACTTATCTCATGCTTATTCCTTGACCTCTCGATAATCATAAACTTATCTCATGCTTATTCCTTGACCTCTCGATAATCATAAACTTATCTCATGCTTATTCCTTGACCTCTCGATAATCACAAACTTATCTCATGCTTATTCCTTTACCTCTCGATAATCATAAACTTATCTCATGCTTATTCCTTGACCTCTCGATAATCATAAACTTATCTCATGCTTATTCCTTGACCTCTCAAAAGCCTTCGACACTGTCTCACATCCTCTGCTACTGAATAAACTCTCTGATCTCAACTTCTCTACTGCAACAATAGCATGGTTCTCCAGCTATCTCACTGACCGGCAGCAAACAGTAAGATGGCACTCCTCACTATCATCTCCCCTTCCAGTGAAAATGGATGTTCTCCAAGGATCCATCCTTGGACCACTGCTTTCAATATCTTCACCAACTCACTCTACTCCTCTTGTCCACAATCCTCATTAGTCCAATATGCAGATGACTCCACAATTATCACCACTGCTAACTCACCCTCTGAATTTCTAACAGCTACCCAGTCTTCTTTCAACTCTGTTGAAACCTGGCTCACCAATAATCAGCTCATCCTTAATCCCCCCAAAAAACAAACTCTTACTCTTTCTCCCCAAAACTGTTACTCACATCAAATCTACTTTTCAAATAAAATCACTAAATCACACTCTCATAGTTGCTGACTCTAGTACTAAACTCCTTTGTGTAACCATTGATGATAAGCTAAACTTTGACCTCCATATAAATAACTGTATCAGGAAAATGCATCAAAAACTAGGACTTCTCTACAGAAATAAAAAATTCCTAATCCCTGAATCTAGAACCACAATCACCCATGCTTATCTTTTGCCATGACTAACATACCGCTCCCATATACTCACAAATCTTAACTCCACCTTACTTAGCAAACTCAAATCAACCTATCACAAAATATCCAGATTTGCTGCACAATAAACCTACAAATCTCACCACTGTATCTCCCTCAAACATCCAAACTGGCTTGAACTACCACACCTCCTACTCCTCTGTCAGCTCCAAATTATACACTCCATTATTTATTCACCATCCTACTGTCCAGCACTAGGCACCATAATCTCCCACTATGTCCCATCCAGACTACTCAGGAGCTCTACCCAAGACCTTTTACAAATCTACAAGCCCAAGTCCAAAATAGGAGCCATTACATACAGCTACCATCCCTCTATTGCTTGAAACAAACTCCCACAAGAAGTTAGATCACTTTCAAATCCTAAAGTTTTCAAACTAGCTACTAAAGAGTACTTAAAAATGTCAATGGATTTGTACCTGTTCTCAGCCTCCTTTAATATACCTTCACTAAATAACAGACCTAACTTCCTCTATCTCACCATCATTTATTCTGCATTATACCAAAACATTTACAACTTCAACTCGTCTGCTTCATCATTTTTACCTAACACTGCCTCCTTTCCTTCTGCTGCAGTATTCTTCATAACATTTTTATAGATAACTGTAACTGCATATATATATATATATATATATATATATATATATATATATATATATATATATATGATAACTGTTCTACAAGTTTTATTATGAATGGTTATAATGTTAACTGTGTTTATAACGGTTATATTTTTTGTAACTATGTTTTGGAGCTTTTCTCCCCGGGCCTCTGCTGTAAAAGGGCTTTTGCTCAGTCAGACAATCCCGGTTAACAAATGTAAAATAAATAATAATAATAAATAATAGTAACAGTAATGAAGAATTTATAAAAATTGACATTTGCTAGGATATATGGCATCACGTATGCATATTAGTCACTAAACAGATAAATCTGATATGCTACAAGTCTAGTCTAAAGTTATTTTTTACAAATATGGAGTAGGGATCAAACATTATTATGAAGCCAAACTTTGAGAAGTTGTGAATAATTCTGTTTTGAAGCTGATTGTTTGAGTGCATACTTAAAAAATACAGATCTGCAGCATTTCACATAGAAGTTCATAAGGTAGGCTAGAATTAAGAAAAGAGATTCTGCAGACACTGACAATGAGCAATCTTTCATCTACATATTACATCCCTTGTTTTACACACAAATATAGTTTGTACCAGGGCAGCTGTACAGCAGTAAAAGGCATATATATGAACAAATGTGGAACTATGAAGGGGGTCATACACTGATGGAGTAGAATAGCTGCAGTTACAGGAGCATATGGCAAAAACAGACTACTGTTTGCCTAGCTGCAGACACAGGCACTAACTTACTGCATGTGCACACTTTTCTTTTTTCACATCCCCAAACCAACCTCTATCTGTTCTTGTCTTACTGAACCATATCTTTCAACCATCATTTTGTAGGGCAACCCTGATTTTTGCTTCATATTTTTGCCTGTCACTCATAAAATATTTAACTGTAATCATCAATGATTTAACATTCCGCGGTGGTACGGCGGTAGCGTTGTTACCTCACAGCAAGAGGTTCTCCCATTCGATTCTTGGCTTGGCTTGGGAGTGCCTTCTGTGTGGAGTCTGCATGTCCTCCCCATGGTTGGGTAGCATTCAAAAGGCATGCGTGTGTAAATGGGTGTACCTTCGTTGAAGGTTGAGCGTCGAGCTGGCAACTCGGCATTTCATAAAAATCTACTGCCAATCATTAGCGGACCGGAGTTCCGCTGTGGCGATCCCAACCGGGAAAAGCTGAAAGACAAACAAAAACAATCATCAATGATTTACCAAAAAATCAATCAGTAATGTCAGACTGCAGAGTTTCATACTTTTTATCAGTCAGAAACTGCATGCTGGTACAAAACTCTTGTTCTCTTAACTTTTTAAAAGAAATAGAGTAATGTTTTAAAACTGTACTTGATTTTGACCCTCCCCCCATTATTTTTTCTTTGTCCAAAATTCGTAAAAAAAAACAAACTGAGAGGTATACCCCACACTTTTCTTCTGCAATACAATAGTAAGTAAAAGTTTTAAATGCGACAGAATCACAACAGTTGAATCTCTTTTACTTCCCATGTGTCTCCTGTAAAGTGTGTCTTTTCTTTATGCTCATTGGCTTAAAGCTGTAGCACAGCAGACCCACCACCACCATAGAATGACTGTGAAATCGATACTTCACAGCAGTCTCTTAAGCTGGAAATTTGGAATTTTCTGGAAGAGTGTGGGGACACTCTAAGTGCAAGCCCCTATAGACATAAATTGGTTCAATTGACCTAAGGCTCACCCTGTATACATCTGCACCTCTACATATATAAATGTAGAGCAAAGGGGAGCTGTTTGGGACTATGGAGCACTACTGGAATTTCTGTCAACATTCTTCAGACGCTGCCTTCAGACATATTTAAGCAGTGCAATCATTTTAGTTGTGTCCATCCTCAGCAAAACAGAAAGAGAACTGAGACAGGGAAAGAGAAAAATCATCATATTCTAGGGGCATAGCCTGTACTGCTCCAAGCCAAATTTTTGGAAGAAAAAAAGTCAAACTCATAATCACTCCACTTTACTGGCATCAACAATTATAAAATAATGCAAACCAATTTGTCTGGTGCAGAGAAACCGCGCTGCATCTAAGACAAAGATATCACCAAAAATATGTTTTTCCTCATTTCTGTCTATAGTCTTCATCTAATGGAAATAATACACTTTACCTTGAAATATAGCACTTTTTCCTTATTTGCAGATCCAAGTTCAGATTGAAAATATAGTACATTTTTTTTAGTAGCGGATAGACAATAGCACAATGAATTATTTGCAATGGGTGCTTATAGCAATGCTTGAAATAATGACAACAGAATCCTCTCCCTCTTGTATCTCATTGTATCAGATGAAATTCAAGAGATTACACAGCCCAGCCCCCACCATTTCACTTGTTCCTTTGACTGGCCGATGTCAAATTATGTTAAACATGCTTGTTTTCAGCAGCTCATTCATCCATATCAGACATGGACATTACCCTAACAAGGAGATATTGACTGGCAATATTAACCCTTTCTAATTTATTATCGTTAGCAAACAAAACTCACTCAAGGCAGGAATAAACACTTGTTTCTGTTTGTATTCATCTATCACTTGCCTATAGATAAAATGCTTGTTATGCACAATCTGCATGCATATAGTGATAAATTTGAAATACCAGTATCTGTGACATTAATATTCTCTGGTCATTAATATGTGCTGCAGGGGTTACAAATGTTATTCACATTCTTAGTTTGTTTTGTGGACTTTTCTCTTCTTAAAAGCCCATTTTGTTTTCTTTCAGTAAGCGTATATGTGTGTGTATATATATATATATATATATATATATATATATATATATATATATATATATATGTGTGTGTGTGTGTGTGTGTATTTATATATATATATATATATATATATATATATATATATATATATATATATATATATATATATATATATACAGATAGATATAAAATACATACACACACATTTATATATAGATATAAAATACACAGACACACACACACACACACACACACACACATACATATATATATATATATATATATATATATAGATATAAGAATTGTTCATTAGACATTGCAATATGCAATATAAAATGGTATATTCCTATTTAATTTGCTGTCAATAAAATGAAAAACTAGCATTGTTGATCTTTATTACCTAATTACTGTCCAAGATGCAAAACCCACAGATGGATTATTTTATTGTGAATATTATCTTTTCTCCAAACGTGATACAAGCAATCAAAAATCGTTAGGAAGACAATGAAGTCTTTTTGCTCATACTGATCACACATATTGAATACTTTGACTCAAAGCCTGTTCTCTGGGTTAGCAGCTAAGAACTTTAACTCAAATTATATATTACTTTCAACAATCTCAGACACTAACAGGAAACCAGTTACACTATGATGACTCATCTGAAACAAAATAGTCATTGCTTATTCAGTTATTTCTAGTTTTTATGCAGCTAATCAGGTTAAGACAAGTTTACTGATTTTAGAATCAGCCAAAGGACACAACAATATTCAATGACACATTCAGAGTCATTCTGTATTCCTGAGGAAGATGATCTGATTCATTTTCATTTAATTTTTAAACTGAGCCAAAAAGTCCTGTCATTTCATTTTATGACTGGATGTGTACAGCAAACATGTGTATAAAACAGTGCTTCAGAGCCTTCAGTGTTCCCTGAATACATTCACATGTATAAACATAGAGATATGATACACAAACGCCATCACACACACATACACACACACATACACACACACACACACACACACACATACATACACACACACACACACACACACACACGGTAAAAATGAGTTTAAAATTACTCCAGTGACATCCTGCCCCGAAACTGCTCAAGCACCTTGTTACAAAATCAGCAGTTTTTATAGCTAACTGGCAGAAACAGACAGAACTTTGCTCCATTTGTAGAAATTAGTTCTAATGCCTGCAAGTACCCTTCAGCAATTTCACTGTGCAGTAGTAGCAATGTAGCACTATTTCTCATGAGCATGCAACAGGGAGTACACTAAACAAAAGTATGGAGATTTATAGACAAAAAGCTACATTTCAGTAAATTATTGAGTCTGCATGCATATAATTTTAACCCTTCCACATTTCTTTTTCATAAGCAACTGACTTTAAAGCACATTAATTTATGATAGGAAGTTTGACTGTTAAGTTCAATGGCCACAAATTTATTATTATATTTGGCAGAAAGCTCTTGCTTAACACTTGCAGTCTATGGTATGCAGTTTAGGACATATTTCTACAGTAATTGGTTTCATATACTAGATGTTTTGGAGTTTTACTCTTTGAAGCTGTGACATGGAAAATATACATGTGAACCTCATTACTTTTGACCTTTAGATTTTGAGTAGCTTGTAATTTGAATGCCTGCCAGCCTATTGTTAAGACTGATTATATGAGAATGAATGGATTGTTTATTATTCTGAGAACTAAATACAGGACTGATAAGAATAGGTCCATCTTTAACAACTTCTAGAACTGATGTTGCAGTCACAGGGCTGCTATGATCAGTCTTTCCTATACTGGCAGGATCTCTCCCCATTCTGATTTTTTTTTTTTTGTGACTTACACTGAAAAGTCACAGGGTTTCATGCATGAGTACACTTCGCTTGTAACTTTCTTCGGTTTCCTTTCTGGTCACTAGAACTAAAAAATGTTCATTTTCCAGCGAGAAAAACATTTTCTATTTTTTTTGTTTTTCATTTTCTGTGGCCACTAGACCTCAACCCATTTGGTCTCACCATGTTTAAAAATGTGAATGGTAGCAGAACCAAAAGTGTCATATTTATTATGTCAGATTTAATTTGCCATCCAAATAGATAAAAAATTTAGTGAGCTATCTTCTTTCAATCTGGCCAGTAAGTTAGTACGGCCTCCTGGTACTGAAAAAGAATCAATAACTCTTACCCATACTAAAATGAAGAAATTTGAATATATTCTTTCTAAAATGGTACTTCTTACAATTATTTCTACTGTTTCAAAGTCAGAACCTGCTGATAAGGGTTCTCTAACTGTTTCCTGTGCCCAGGTTACAGAGTTTGATTCTTTATACCTTCATATACCAAATCTGTGACTCTGAGCAAGTCGCTTACTCAGGAAGTGCCCTCAAATTGCTCCTGAAAAGGAACAATGTGCCCATTGGGCTTATCTGGTCAACAAACAGTGTAAATAAAAATGAAAAAGGAGGCTTCTTCAGGCACTAAAAGGAAAAACTGTCAAAATTCCTTCTACATTGAGCAATTGTAGCTTCTGGGATAACAGATTCTAAAAACAATCTCAACCTATAGACATCAAGGTGGACCTATCTTGAGCTCTTCGCTCACCACTGCAGTGTACTACTGACTAGGATTAACTGGCAAAGGCTACTATAAGACCTTAGAGAAAGGGATTTCAAACATTTCTTCTGACAACTTATGTCTGTGTTGTCTGTTTACTCAGAACAGTGTACACAGTGTAGAAAGAAGAAGTTGAGAGTTATGCCTGTGTTGTCTGTTGACTCAGAATAGTGTACACTTAATGTAGGAGGAAGAAGGTGTGAGTTATGTCTGTGTTGTCTGTTCACTCAGAAGAGTGTACACAGTGTAGGAGGAAAAAGGTGTGAGTTATGTCTGTATGATCTGTTCACTCAGAAGAGTGTACACAGTGTAGGAGAAAGGAGGTGTGAGTTGTGTCTGCATTGTCTGTTCACTCAGAACAGTGTGCACTTAGTGTAGCAGGAAAGAGGTGTGAGTTATGTCTGTGTTGTCTGTTCACTCAGAACAGTGTGCACTTAGTGTAGGAGGAAGAAGGTGTGAGTTGTGTCTGTGCTGTCTGTTCACGCAGAACAGTGCACACTCACTGTAGGAGGAGGAAGGTGAGAGTAATGTCTGTGTTGTCTGTTCACTCAGAACAGTGTACACTTAGTGTAGGAGGAAGAAGGTGTGAGTTATGCCTGTGCTGTATGTTCACTAAGAACAGTGTACACTTAGTGTAGGAGGAAGAAGGTGTGAGTTATGCCTGCTTTGTCTGTTCACTCAGAACAGTGTACACTTAGTGTATGAAAAAGAAGGTGTGAGTTATGTCTGTTTTGTCTGTTCACTCAGAACAGAGTACACTTAGTGTAGGAAAAAGAAAGTGTGAGTTATGTCTGTGTTGTCTATTCACGCAGAAGAGTGTAAACAGTGTAGGAGGAAGAAGGTGAGACTTATGACTGTGTTGTCTGTTAACTCAGAAGAGTGTACACTTAGTGTAGGAGGAAGAAGGTCTGAGTTGTCTCTGTTGTCTGTTAACTCAGAATAGTGTATACTTAGTGTAGGAGGAAGAAGGTGTGAGTTATGTCTGTGATGTCTGTTCACTCAGAAGAGTGCACACTTAGTGTAAAAGGAAGAAGGTGTGAGTTATGTCTGTGTTGTCTGTTCACTCAGAACAGTGTGCACTTAGTATAGGAGGAAGAATGTGTGAGTTATGTCTGTGTAGTCTGTTCACTCAGAACAGTGTACACTTAGTGTAGGAGGAAGAGTGTGTGATTTATGTTTGTTCACTCAGAACAGTGTACACTTCGTATTGAAGGAAGGAGGTGTGAGTTATATCTGTGGTTTCTGTTCACTCAGAACAGTGTACACTTTGTATTGGAGGAAGGAGGTGTGAGTTATGTCTGTGTTGTCTGTTCACTCAGAACAGTGTACACTTAGTGTAGGAGGAAGAGTGTGTGATTTATGTCTGTTCACTCAGAACAGTGTACACTTCATATTGGAGGAAGGAGGTGTGAGTTATGTCAGTGTTGTCTGTTCACTCAGAACAGGTTGCTCTTAGTATAGAAGGAAGCAGGGGTGAGTTATGCCTTTATTGTCTCTTCACTCAGAACAGTGTGCACTTAGTGTAGGAGGAAGGATGTGTGAGTTATGCCTGTGTTGTCTGTTCACTCAGAACAGTGTACACTTAGTGCAGGAAGAAGGAGGTGTGAGTTATGGCTGTGTTGTCTGTTCACTCAGAACAGTGTACACTTAGTGTAAGAGAAAGGAGGTGTGAGTTATGTCTGTTCACTCAGAACAGTGTACACTTAGTGTAGGAGGAAGAAGGTGTGAGTTATGTCTGTGTTGTCTGTTCACTCAGAACACTGTGCACTTAGTATAGGAGGAAGAAGGTGTGAGTTATGTCTGTGTTGTCTGTTCACTCAGAACAGTGTACACTTCGTATTGGAGGAAGGAGGTGTGAGTTATGTCTGTGTTGTCTGTTCACACAGAACAGTGTACACTGAGTGTAGGAGGAATGAGGTGTGAGTTATGTCTATGTTGTCTGTTCACTCGGAACAGTGTGCACATAGTGTAAAAGGAAAAAGGTCTGAGTTATGTCTGTGCTGTCTGTTCACTTAGAACAGTGTACACTTAGTGTAGGAGGAAGAAGGTGTGAGTTATGTCTGTGTTGTCTGTTCACTCAGAACAGTGTACACAGTGTATGAGGAAGAAGGTGTGAGTTATGTCTGTGTTGTCTGTTCACTCAGAACAGTGTACACTTAGTGTAAAAGGAAGAAGGTGTGAGTTATGCCTGTGTGTCTGTTCACTCAGAAGAGTGTACACTTAGTGTAGGAGGAAGAAGGTGTGAGTTATGTCTGTGTTGTCTGTTAACTCCGAAGAGTGTACACTTACTGTAGGCGGAAGAAGGTGTGAGTTACGTCTGTGTTGTCTGTTCACTCAGAAGAGTGTACACTTAGTATAGGAGGAAGAAAGTGAGAGTTATGTCTGTGTTGTCTGTTCACTCAGAACAGTGTACACTTAGTGTGGGAGGAAGAAGGTGTGAGTTATGTCTGTGTTGTCTGTTCACTCAGAAGAGTGTACACATTGTAGGAGGAAGAAAGTGTGAGTCATGTCTGTATGGTCTGTTCACTCAGAAGAGTGTACACTTAGTGTAGGAGGAAGGAGGTGTGAGTTATGTCTGTTTTGTCTGTTCACTCAGAACAGTGTGCATTTAGTGTAGGAGGAAGGAGGTGTGAGTTATGTCTGTGTTGTCTGTTCAATCAGAACAGTGTGCAGTTAGTATAGGAGGAAGAAAGTGTGAGTTATATCTGTGTTGTCTGGTCACTCAGAACAGTGTACACTTCGTATTGGAGGAAGGAGGTGTGAGTTATGTCTGTGCTGTCTGTTCACACAGAACAGTGTACACTTAGTGTAGGAGGAAGAGTGTGTGAGTTATGACTGTGTTGTCTGTTCACTCAGAACAGTGTGCACTTAGTGCAGAAGGAAGCAGGTGTGAGTTATGCCTGTATTGTCTGTTCACTCAGTACAGTGTGCACATAGTGTAGGAGGAAGGAGGTGTGAGTTATGCCTGTGTTGTCTGTTCACTCAGAACAGTCTACACTTAATGTAGGAGGAAGGAGGTGTGAGTTATGTCTGTGTTGTCTGTTCACTCAAAACAGTGTATACTTAGTGTAAGAGGAAGGAGGTGTGAGTTATGTCTGTTTACTCAGAACAGTGTACACTTAGTGTAGGAGGAAGAAGGTGTGAGTTATGTTTGTGTTGTCTGTTCACTCAGAACAGTGTACACAGTGCAGGAGTAGGAAGGTGAGAGTTATGTCCGTGTTGTCTGTTCACTCAGAACAGTGTACACTTAGTGTTTGAGGAAGAAGGTGTGAGTTATGTCTGTGTTGTCTGTTCACTCAGAAGAGTGTACACTTAGTGTAGGAGGAAGAAGGTGTGAGTTATGTCTGTGTTGTCTGTTCACTCAGAACAGTGTACACTTAGTGTAGGAGGAAGAAGGTGTGAGTTATGTCTGTGTTGTCTATTCCCTCAGAACAGTGTACACTTAGTGTAGGAGGAAGAAGGTGTGAGTTATGTCTGTGTTGTCCGTTCACTCAGAACAGTGTACACTTAGTGTAGGAGGAAGCAGCTGTGAGTTATGTCTGTGTTGCCTGTTCACTCAGATCTGTGTACACTTAGTGTAAGAGGAAGAAGGTGTGAGTTATGTCTGAGTTGTCTGTTCACTCAGAACAGTGTGCACTTAGTGTAGGAGGAAGAAGGTGTGAGTTATGTCTGTGTTGTCTGTTCACTCAGAACAGTGTACACTTAGTGTAGGTGGAAGAAGGTGTGAGCTATGTCTGTGTTGTCTGTTCACTCAGAAGAGTGTACACTTAGTGTAGGAGGAAGAAAGTGAGAGTTATGTCTGTGTTGTCTGTTCACTCAGAACAGTGTACACTTAGTGTAGGAAGAAGAAGGTGTGAGTTATGTCTGTGTTGTCTGTTCACTCAGAAGAGTGTACACTTAGTGTAGGAGGAAGGAGGTGTGAGTTATGTCTGTGTTGTCTGTTCACTCAGAACAGTGTGAGCTTAGTGTAGGAGGAAGGAAGTGTGAGTTATGTCTGTGTTGTCTGTTCACTCAGAACAGTGTACACTTAGTATAGGAGGAAGAAGGTGTGAGTTATGTCTGTGTTGTCTGTTCACTCAGAACAGTGTACACTTAGTGTAGGAGGAAGGAGGTGAGAGTTATGTCTGTGTTGTCTGTTCACTCAGAACAGTGTACATTTCGTATTGGAGGAAGGAGGTGTGAGTTATGTCAGTGTTGTCTGTTCACTCAGAACAGGTTGCTCTTAGTATAGAAGGAAGCAGGGGTGAGTTATGCCTTTATTGTCTCTTCACTCAGAACAGTGTGCACTTAGTGTAGGAGGAAGGATGTGTGAGTTATGCCTGTGTTGTCTGTTCACTCAGAACAGTGTACACTTAGTGCAGGAAGAAGGAGGTGTGAGCTATGTCTGTGTTGTCTGTTCACTCAGAAGAGTGTACACAGTGTAGGAGGAAGAAAGTGAGAGTTATGTCTGTGTTGTCTGTTCACTCAGAACAGTGTACACTTAGTGTAGGGGGAAGAAGGTGTGAGCTACGTCTGTGTTGTCTGTTCACTCAGAAGAGTGTACACTTAGTGTAGGAGGAAGAAAGTGAGAGTTATGTCTGTGTTGTCTGTTCACTCAGAACAGCATACACTTAGTGTAGGAAGAAGAAGGTGTGAGTTATGTCTGGGTTGTCTGTTCACTCAGAAGAGTGTACACTTAGTGTAGGAGGAAGGAGGTGTGAGTTATGTCTGTGTTGTCTGTTTACACAAAACAGTGTGCACTTAGTGTAGGAGAAAGGAAGTGTGAGTTATGTCTGTGTTGTCTGTTCACTCAGAACAGTGTGCACTTAGTATAGGAGGAAGGAGGTGTGAGTTATGTCTGTGTTGTCTGTTCACTCAGAACAGGTTGCTCTTAGTATAGAAGGAAGCAGGGGTGAGTTATGCCTTTATTGTCTCTTCACTCAGAACAGTGTGCACTTAGTGTAGGAGGAAGGATGTGTGAGTTATGCCTGTGTTGTCTGTTCACTCAGAACAGTGTACACTTAGTGCAGGAAGAAGGAGGTGTGAGTTATGGCTGTGTTGTCTGTTCACTCAGAACAGTGTACACTTAGTGTAAGAGAAAGGAGGTGTGAGCTATGTCTGTTCACTCAGAACAGTGTACACTTAGTGTAGGAGGAAGAAGGTGTGAGTTATGTCTGTGTTGTCTGTTCACTCAGAACACTGTGCACTTAGTATAGGAGGAAGAAGGTGTGAGTTATGTCTGTGTTGTCTGTTCACTCAGAACAGTGTACACTTCGTATTGGAGGAAGGAGGTGTGAGTTATGTCTGTGTTGTCTGTTCACACAGAACAGTGTACACTGAGTGTAGGAGGAATGAGGTGTGAGTTATGTCTATGTTGTCTGTTCACTGAACAGTGTGCACATAGTGTAAAAGGAAAAAGGTCTGAGTTATGTCTGTGTTGTCTGTTCACTTAGAACAGTATACACTTAGTGTAGGAGGAAGAAGGTGTGAGTTATGTCTGTGTTGTCTGTTCACTCAGAACAGTGTACACAGTGTAGGAGGAAGAAGGTGTGAGTTATGTCTGTGTTGTCTGTTCACTCAGAACAGTGTACACTTAGTGTAGGAGGAAGAAGGTGTGAGTTATGTCTGTGTTGTCTGTTCACTCAGAAGAGTGTACACTTAGTATAGGAGGAAGAAAGTGTGAGTTATGTCTGTGTTGTCTGTTCACTCAGAACAGTGTACACTTAGTGTGGGAGGAAGAAGGTGAGTCATGTTCAGCGTTGTCTGTTCACCAGAAGAGTGTACACATTGTAGAGTGGAAGAAAAAGTGAGTTATGTCTGTGTTGTCTGTTCACCAGAGAGAGTGTACACCATGTAGGGAGAAAAAAGTGTGAGTCATGTCTGTATGGTCTGTCCACACAGAACAGTGTACACTTAGTGTAGGAGGAAGAGTGTGTGAGTTATGACTGTGTTGTCTGTTCACTCAGAACAGTGTTCACTTAGTGTAGAAGGAAGCAGGTGTGAGTTATGCCTGTATTGTCTGTTCACTCAGTACAGTGTGCACATAGTGTAGGAGGAAGGAGGTGTGAGTTATGCCTGTGTTGTCTGTTCACTCAGAACAGTCTACACTTAATGTAGGAGGAAGGAGGTGTGAGTTATGTCTGTGTTGTCTGTTCACTCAAAACAGTGTATACTTAGTGTAAGAGGAAGGAGGTGTGAGTTATGTCTGTTTACTCAGAACAGTGTACACTTAGTGTAGGAGGAAGAAGGTGTGAGTTATGTTTGTGTTGTCTGTTCACTCAGAACAGTGTACACAGTGCAGGAGTAGGAAGGTGAGAGTTATGTCCGTGTTGTCTGTTCATTAAGAACAGTGTACACTTAGTGTTTGAGGAAGAAGGTGTGAGTTATGTCTGTGTTGTCTGTTCACTCAGAAGAGTGTACACTTAGTGTAGGAGGAAGAAGGTGTGAGTTATGTCTGTGTTGTCTGTTCACTCAGAAGAGTGTACACTTAGTGTAGGAGGAAGAAGGTGTGAGTTATGTCTGTGGTGTCTATTCCATCAGAACAGTGTACACTTAGTGTAGGAGGAAGAAGGTGTGAGTTATGTCTGTGTTGTCTGTTCACTCAGAACAGTGTACACTTAGTGTAGGAGGAAGGAGGTGTGAGTTATGTCTGTGTTGTCTGTTCACTCAGAAAAGTGTGCACTTAGTATAGGAGGAAGGAGGTGAGAGTTATGTCTGTGTTGTCTGTTCACTCAGAACAGTGTACATTTTGTATTGGAGGAAGTAGGTGTGAGTTATGTCTGTGTTGTCTGTTCACACAGAACAGTGTACACTTAGTGTAGAAGGAAGGAGGTGTGAGTTATGTCTGTGTTGTCTGTTCTCTCAGAACAGTGTACACTTAGTGTAGGAGGAAAAAGGTGTGAGTAATGTCTGTTCACTCAGAAGAGTGTACACAAAGTGTAAAAGGAAGAAGGTGTGCGTTATGTCTGTGTTGTCTATTGACTCAGAAGAGTGCACACTTAGTGTAGGAGGAAGAAGGTGTGAATTATGTCTGTGTTATCTGTTCACTCAGAACAGTGTACACTTAGTGTTGGAGGAAGAAGGTATTAGTTATGTCTGTGTTGTCTGTTCACTCAGAACAGTGTACACTTCGTATTGGAGGAAGGAGGTCTGAGTTATGTCTGTGTTGTCTGTTCACTCAGAACAGTGTACACTTAGTGTAGGAGGAAGAAGGTGTGAGTTATGTCTTTGTTGTCTGTTCACTCAGAAGAGTGTACACTTAGTGTAGGAGGAAGAAGGTGTGAGTTATGTCTGTGTTGTCTGTTCACTCAGAACAGTGTACACTTAGTGTAGGAGGAAGAAGGTGTGAGTTATGTCTGTGTTGTCTGTTCACTCAGAAGAGTGTACACTTAGTGTAAAAGGAAGAAGTTGTGAGTTATGTCTGTGTTGTCTGTTCCCTCAGAACAGTGTACACTTAGTGTAGGTGGAAAAAGGTGTGAGCTATGTCTGTGTTGTCTGTTCACTCAGAAGAGTGTACACTTAGTGTAGGAGGGAGAAAGTGAGAGTTATATCTGTGTTGTCTGTTCACTCAGAAGAGTGTACACAAGTGTAAAAGGAAGAAGGTGTGCGTTTTGTCTGTCTTGTCTGTTGACTCAGAAGAGTGCACATTTAGTGTAGGTGGAAGAAGGTGTGAATTATGTCTGTGTTGTCTGTTCACTTAGAACAGTGTACACTTAGTGTAGGAGGAAGAAGGTATTAGTTATGTCTGTGTTGTCATTTCACTCAGAACACTGTACATTTAGCGTGGGAGGAAGAAGGTGTGAGTTATGTCTGTGTTGTCTGTTCACTCAGAACAGTGTACACTTAGTATAGGAGGAAGAAGGTTTGAGTTATGTCTGTGTTGTCTGTTCTGTCAGAACAGTGTACACTTTGCATTGGAGGAAGGAGGTCTGAGTTGTGTCTGTGTTGTCTGTTCACTCAGAACAGTGTACACTTAGTGTAGGAGGAAGGAGGTGTGAGTTATGTCTGTGTTGTCTGTTCACTCAGAACAGTGTACACAGTGTAGGAGGAAGAGTGTGTGAGTTATGTCTGTTCACTCAGAACAGTGTACACTTAATGTAGGAGGAAGAAGGTGTGAGTTATGTCTGTGTTGTCTCTTCACTCAGAACAGTGTGCACTTAGTGTAGGAGGAAGAAGATGTGAGTTATGTCTGTGTTGTCTGTTCACTCAGAACAGTGTATACTTAGTGTAGGAGGAAGGAAGTGTGAGTTATGTCTGTGTTGTCTGTTTACTCAGAACAGTGTGCACTTAGTGTTGGAGGAAGAAGGTGTGAGTTCTGCCTGTGTTGTCTGTTCACTCAGTACAGTGTGCACTTAGTGTCGGAGGAAGGAGGTGTGAGTTATGTCTGTGTTGTCTGTTCACTCAGAATGGTGTACACTTAGTGTAGGAGCAAGAAGGTGTTAGTTATGTCTGTGTTGTCTGTTCACTCAGAACAGTGTACACTTAGTGTAGGAGGAAGAAGGTGTGAGTTATTTCTGTGTTGTCTGTTCACTCAGAAGAGTGTACACTTAGTATAAGAGGAAGAAAGTGAGAGTTATGTCTGTGTTGTCTGTTCACTCAGAACAGTGTATACTTAGTGTAAGAGGAAGGAGGTGTGAGTTAAGTCTGTTCACTCAGAACAGTGTACACTTAGTGTAGAAGGAAAAAGGTGTGAGTTATGTCTGTGTTGCCTGTTCACTCAGAACAGTGTACACAGTGTAGGAGGAAGAAAGTGTGAGTTATGGCTGTGTTGTCTGTTCACTCAGAACAGTGTGCACTTAGTGTAGGAGGAAGGAGGTGTGAGTTATGTCTGTGTTGTCTGTTCACAAAGAACAGTCTGCACTTAGTATAGGAGGAAGAAGGTGTGAGTTATGTCTGTGTTGCCTGTTCACTCAGAACAGTGTACATTTCGTATTGGGGGAAGGAGGTGTGAGTTATGTCTGTGCTGTCTGTTCCCTCAGAAAAGTGTGCACTTAGTATAGGAGGAAGGAGGTGAGAGTTATGTCTGTGTTGTCTGTTCACTCAGAACAGTGTACATTTTGTATTGGAGGAAGTAGGTGTGAGTTATGTCTGTGTTGTCTGTTCACACAGAACAGTGTACACTTAGTGTAGGAGGAAGAAGGTGTGAGTTATGTCTGTGTTGTCTGTTCACTCAGAACAGTGTACACTTAGTGTAGGAGGAAGAAGGTGTGAGTTATGTCTGTGTTGTCTGTTCACTCAGAACAGTGTACACTTAGTGTAGGAGGAAGAAGGTGTGAGTTATGTCTGTGTTGTCTGTTCACTCAGAACAGTGTACACTTAGTGTAGGAGGAAGAAGGTGTGAGTTATGTCTGTGTTGTCTGTTCACTCAGAAGAGTGTACACTTAGTGTAGGAGGAAGAAGGTGTGAGTTATGTCTGTGTTGTCTGTTCACTCAGAACAGTGTACATTTAGTGTAGGAGGAAGAAGGTGTGAGTTATGTCTGTGTTGTCTGTTACCTCAGAACAGTGTACACTTAGTGTAGGAGGAAGAAGGTGTGAGTTATGTCTGTGTTGTCTGTTCACTCAGAACAGTGTACACTTAGTGTAGGAGGAAGAAGGTGTGAGTTATGTCTGTGTTGTCTGTTCACTCAGAACAGTGTACACTTAGTGTAGGAGGAAGAAGGTGTGAGTTATGTCTGTGTTGTCTGTTCACTCAGAACAGTGTACACTTAGTGTAGGAGGAAGAAGGTGTGAGTTATGTCTGTGTTGTCTGTTCACTCAGAACAGTGTACACTTAGTGTAGGAGGAAGAAGGTGTGAGTTATGTCTGTGTTGTCTGTTCACTCAGAACAGTGTACACTTAGTGTAGGAGGAAGAAGGTGTGAGTTATGTCTGTGTTGTCTGTTCACTCAGAACAGTGTACACTTAGTGTAGGAGGAAGAAGGTGTGAGTTATGTCTGTGTTGTCTGTTCACTCAGAACAGTGTACACTTAGTGTAGGAGGAAGAAGGTGTGAGTTATGTCTGTGTTGTCTGTTCACTCAGAACAGTGTACACTTAGTGTAAAAGGAAGAAGGTGTGAGTTATGTCTGTGTTGTCTGTTCACTCAGAACAGTGTACACTTAGTGTAGGAGGAAGAAGGTGTGAGTTATGTCTGTGTTGTCTGTTCACTCAGAACAGTGTACACTTAGTGTAGGAGGAAGAAGGTGTGAGTTATGTCTGTGTTGTCTGTTCACTCAGAAGAGTGTACACTTAGTGTAGGAGGAAGAAGGTGTGAGTTATGTCTGTGTTGTCTGTTCACTCAGAACAGTGTACACTTAGTGTAGGAGGAAGAAGGTGTGAGTTATGTCTGTGTTGTCTGTTCACTCAGAACAGTGTACACTTAGTGTAGGAGGAAGAAGGTGTGAGTTATGTCTGTGTTGTCTGTTCACTCAGAACAGTGTACACTTAGTGTAGGAGGAAGAAGGTGTGAGTTATGTCTGTGTTGTCTGTTCACTCAGAACAGTGTACACTTAGTGTAGGAGGAAGAAGGTGTGAGTTATGTCTGTGTTGTCTGTTCACTCAGAACAGTGTACACTTAGTGTAGGAGGAAGAAGGTGTGAGTTATGTCTGTGTTGTCTGTTCACTCAGAACAGTGTACACTTAGTGTAGGAGGAAGGAGGTGTGAGTTATGTCTGTGTTGTCTGTTCACTCAGAACAGTGTACACTTAGTGTAGGAGGAAGAAGGTGTGAGTTATGTCTGTGTTGTCTGTTCACTCAGAACAGTGTACACTTAGTGTAGGAGGAAGAAGGTGTGAGTTATGTCTGTGTTGTCTGTTCACTCAGAACAGTGTACACTTAGTGTAGGAGGAAGAAGGTGTGAGTTATGTCTGTGTTGTCTGTTCACTCAGAACAGTGTACACTTAGTGTAGGAGGAAGAAGGTGTGAGTTATGCCTGTGTTGTTTGTTCACTCAGAACAGTGTACACTTAGTGTAGGAGGAAGAAGGTGTGAGTTATGTCTGTGTTGTCTGTTCACTCAGAACAGTGTACACTTAGTGTAGGAGGAAGAAGGTGTGAGTTATTTTTTTTTTCCCCCGGTT
>NC_056743.1:505682100-505709162 GCF_019279795.1 Protopterus annectens
TTAGGGGGGGAAAGGGGAAAGAAGGGGTGTGAGTTATGTTGTTTTTTTTACCCTTTTTTTTTTTTTTCCCATCAGAACAGTGTACATTTTTAGGGGGGGGGGGCCCAAGGGAAAGGGGAAAAGAAGGTGTGAGTTATTTTTTTTTGGGTGTTTGTTTTTTTTTTTTTGTTCACTCAGAACAGTGTACAGTTAGTGTAGGAGGAAGAAGGTCTGAGGTATGTCTGTGTTTTCTGTTCACTCAGAATACTGTACTCAGTGTAGGAGGAAGAACGTGTGTGTTATGTCTGTGTTGTCTGTTTACATTGAACAGTGTACACTTAGAATACAAGAAGGAAGGTGTGAGTTATGTCTGTGTTGTCTGTTCACTCAGAACAGTGTACACTTAGTGTAGGAGGAAGAAGGTGTGGGTTATGTCTGATTTGTCTGTTCACTTAGAAGTATGTACACTTAGTGTAGGAGGAAGAAGATCTGAGTTATGTTCGTGTTGTCTGTTCACTCCGAACACTGTACACAGTGTAGGAGGAAGACGGTGTGAGATATATTTGTGTTGTCTGTTAGCTCAGAACAGTGTATGCTAAGTGCAGGAGGAAGAAGGTGTGAGTTATATCTGTTTTGTCCGTTCATTCAGAACAGTGTACACTTAGTGTAGGAGGAAGAAGGTATGAGTTATGTCTGTGTTGTCTGTTCACCAGGAACAGTGTACACTTAGTGTTGGAGGAAGAAGGTGTGAGTTATGTCTGTATTGTCTGGTCACTCAGCACAGTGTACACTTAGTGTAGGAGGAAGAAGGTGTGAGTTATGTATGTGTTGTCTTTTCACTCAGAACAGTGTACACTTAGTGTAGGAGGAAGAAGGTGTGAGTTATGTCTGTGTTGTCTGTTCACTCAGAACAGTGTACACGTAGCATAGGAGGAAGAAGTTGTGAGTTATGTCTGTGTTCTCTTTTCAGTCAGAACAGTGCACATTTAGTGTAGGAGGAAGAAGGTGTGGGTTTTGTCTGTGTTGTCTGTTCACTCAGAACAGTGTACACTTAGTGTAGGAGTAAGAAGGTGTGACTTATGTCTCTGTTGTCTTTTCAGTCAGAACAGTGTACATTTAGTGTAGGAGGAAGAAGGTGTAAGTTATGTCTGTGTTGTCTGTTCACTCAGAACACTGTACTCTTAGTGTAGGAGGAAGAAGATGTGTGTTATGTCTGTTCACTTTGAACAGTGTACACTTAGTGTACAAGGAAGAAGGTGTGGGTTTTGTGTGTGTTGTCTGTTCACTCAGAACAGTGTACACTTACTGTACAAGGAAGAAGGTTTGAGTAATGCCTGTGTTGTCTGTTTACTCAGAATGGTGTACACTTAGTGTAGGAGGAAGAAGGTGTGAATTATGTCTGTTTTGTCTGTTCACTCACAAAAGTGTACACTTTGTGTAGGAGGAAGAATGTGTGAGTTATGTCAGTGTTGTCTGTTCACTCAGAACACTGTACACAGTGTAGGAGGAAGACACTGAGTTATATCTGTGTTGTCTGTTCTCTCAGAACAGTGTACACTTAGTGTAGGAGGAAGAAGGTGTGAGTTATTTCTGTGTTGTCTGTTTATTCAGAACAGTGTACACTTAGTGTTGGAAGAAGAAGGTGTGAGTTATGTCAGTGTTGTCTGTTCACTCAGATCAGTGTACATTTAGTGTAGGAGGAAGAAAGTGTGAGTTATGTCTGTGTTGTTAGTTCACTCATATCAGTGTACACTTAGTGTAGGAGGAAGAAGGTGTGAGTTTTGTCTGTGTTGTCTGTTCATTCAGAACAGTGTACACTTAGTGTAGGAGGAAGAAGGTGAATTATGTCTGTGTTGTCTGTTCACTCAGAACAGTGTACACTTAGTGTAGGAGGAAGAAGGTGTGAGTTATGTCTGTGTTGTCTGTTCACTCAGAACACTGTACTCAGTGTAGGAGGAAGAACGTGTGTGTTATGTCTGTGTTGTCTGTTTACATTGAACAGTGTACACTTAGTGTACAAGGAAGAAGGTGTGGGTTTTCTCTGTGTTGTCTGTTCACTCAGAACAGTGTACACTTAGTGTAGGAGAAAGAAGGTGTTAGTTATGTCTGTGTTGTCTGTTCACTCAGAACACTGTACACAGTGCAGGAGGAAGAAGGTGAAAGCTATGTCTGTGTTGTCTGTTCACTCAAAACAGTGTACACTTAGTGTAGGAGGAAGAAGGTGTGAATTATGTCTGTGTTGTCTGTTCACTCAAAACAGTGTACACTTAGTGTAGGAGGAAGAAGGTGTGAGTTATGTTCGTGTTGTCTGTTCACTCAGAAGACGGTACGCAGTGTAGGAGTTAGAAGTTGTGAGTTATGTCTGTGTTGTCTATTCCCTTAGAACACTGTACACTTTGTATAGGAATAAGATGGTGTGAGTTATGTCTGTGTTGTCTGTTCTCTCAGAACAGTGTACTCTTAGTGTAGGAGGAAGAAAGTTTGAGTTATGTCTGTGTTGTCTTTTCACTCAGAACAGTGTACACTTAGTGTAGGAGGAAGAAGGTGTGAGTTATGTCTGTTCACTCAGAACAGTGTACACTTAGTGTAGGAGGAAGAAGGTGTGAGTTATGTCTGTGTTGTCTGTTCAGTCAGAACAGTGTACATTTATTGTAGGTGGAAGAAGGTGTGAGTTATGTCTGTGTTGTCTGTTCACTCAGAACAGTGTACACTTAGTGCAGGAGGAAGAAGGTGTGAGTCAAGTCTGTGTTGTCTTTTCAGTCAGAACAGTGTACATTTGTGTAGGAGGAAGAAGGTGTGAGGTATGTCTGTGTTGTCAGTTCAGTCAGACGAGTGTACACTTAGTGTAGGAGGAAGAAGGTGTGAGTTATGACTGTGTTGTCTGTTCACTCAGAACACTGTACTCTTAGTGAGGAGGAAAAAGATGCGTTTTATGTCTGTTCACTTTGAGAAGTGTACACTTAGTGTACTAGGAGGAAGGTGTGGGTTTTGTGTGTGTTGTCTGTTCACTCAGAACAGTGTACACTTACTGTAGGAGGAAGAAGGTGTGAGATATGTCTGTGTTGTCTGTTCACTCAGAACGGTGTACACTTAGTGTAGGAGGAAGAAGGTGAAAGGTATGTCTGTGTTGTCTGTTCACTCAGAACAGTGTACACTTAGTGTAGGAGTAAGAAGGTGTGACTTATGTCTCTGTTGTCTTTTCAGTCAGAACAGTGTACATTTAGTGTTGGAGGAAGAAGGTGTGAGTTATGTCTGTGTTGTCTGTTCACTCAGAACAGTGTACACAGTGTAGGAGGAAGAAGGTGTGAGTTATGTCTGTGTTGTCTTTTCAGTCAGAACAGTGTACATTTAGTGTAGGAGGAAGAAGGTGTAAGTTATGTCTGTGTTGTCTGTTCACTCAGAACAGTGTACACTTAGTGTAGGAGGAAGAAGGTGTGAGTTATGTCTGAGATGTCTGTTCACTCAGAACACTGTACTCTTAGTGTAGGAGGAAGAAGATGTGTGTTATGTCTGTTCACTTTGAACAGTGTACACTTAGTGTACAAGGAAGAAGGTGTGGGTTTTGTGTGTGTTGTCTGTTCACTCAGAACAGTGTACACTTACTGTAGGAGGAAGAAGGTGTGAGATATGTCTGTGTTGTCTGTTCACTCAGAATGGTGTACACTTAGTGTAGGAGGAAGAAGGTGAAAGGTATGTCTGTGCTGTCTGTTCACTCAAAACAGTGTACACTTAGTGTAGGAGGAAGAAGGTGTGAGTTATGTCAGTGTTGTCTGTTCACTCAGAACACTGTACACAGTTTAGGAGGAAGACACTGAGTTATATCTGTGTTGTCTGTTCTCTCAGAACAGTGTACACTTAGTGTAGGAGGAAGAAAGTGTGAGTTATGTCTGTGTTGTTAGTTCACTCATATCAGTGTACACTTAGTGTAGGAGGAAGAAGGTGTGAGTTATGTCTGTGTTGTCTGTTCATTCAGAACAGTGTACACTTAGTGTTGGAAGAAGAAGGTGTGAGTTATATCAGTGTTGTCTGTTCACTCAGATCAGTGTACATTTAGTGTAGGAGGAAGAAGGTGTGAGTTTTGTCTGTGTTGTCTGTTCACTCAGAACAGGGGTGTAGCTAGGATTTTCAAATTTGTACTGACAGCTCTCAAACTGCTACCCCCCCTCCCCAGCCAAGCTACGGCCATTCTCGTAATTCACGGTTCGCTCTTTTAGTGTCGATGAAGAGGCATTCGCTGTAATGCCTCTTCAGTAATATAATATAAATTCACTCAAACTCGGTTCCTTGAATTGAAAATTAACCTGAAATGTCAGTTCTTTGAAAAATGCAGCATGGTAGTTGGGGTAGAGACTTTATGCTTTTGTTTTCTGTAACTAAGGTACAGGTTTTGAGCTTGTGTAAATTACTAACCACCTGCTACCATTAACTAGGATGTTTCATTCACACACACACACCCCTACCTACCTCTTAGTGCAAGAAATATGGACAAAGCCTAAAATAAACAGGGACAGATATTAAATAATGTTCTCGTGAACTTAGAAAGTTGCTAGAATAACAGGATTTGTGCTAGTATGAATTTTTCTAAAGGACATGAAGTCTGAAGCTCAAATGTCTGTCATTATTTAGCAATTTCAGCCTTCAATGATTTTCTAGAAAATCACAAAATTTATGAGGAACAGACAAAATATGGGGCAAAAATCTGGACATTCTGCAAAATTTGGACAGTTGAGAGGTATGCTACCTGCCACACACACACACACACACACACACACACACACATACACAACCTCTCAACCTCTTACAGCAACAAACTCATAAATAAAACTGAGGCAAAGGCCCAAAAATAAGGACATTTTTTTTAAATATTGCTCTTATAAACTTAGAAAGATAATAGAATAGTAGTAGGTCTTGCATCAGTACGAATTTTCTGAAAGGTATGAAATCTGAAACTGAAATGTCTGCATTATTTTCTAACTTCAGTCTTTAACAATTTGCCACTAATTTGCCAGAAAACTGCAATTTTATGAAAAACGGACCAAAAATGTGATGCAAAAATATAAAATTGCCAGACAATACAGTTGGGAACCTGTCAAAGGAGGGACACCATGTTAATATGAGCACAGTTAACTTAGAGCAGCTGACAAAATTAGAGAATCTACATGCATTTCTGAAATAAAAGTAATGTATAACTCTGATCATTACAGTTATTTATAAAAGTAAAGTAAACCCTCTATGTTTTCTTCCAAAATTGATATTTTGTGGAGGGATCATGAGGGGAAGAGCAACATTTTGAGCCAAAATCAGGGACAGTTGAGGTTTGGCTATGCCTAATTCTATAAAGCAATTTGCATGTACCTCTCAACCTGTTAATGCAATAAATCTGGACAAGGCCAAATATATTGAGGGAACATATAAACAGTACTAAAATTGCTCTTGTATAAACTGGGACAGTTGATAGAACAGGTCTTATTTTAGCATGCATTTTTCTGAAGGTTATAAAGTCTGAAACTAGTGTGTCATTATTTAGTGACTTAATTCCTAAATCATTTGCCAGAAAACCACAAATTGAGGAACAAACCAAAAATAAGAAGCAAAAAATCTATTCATTCTTTGAAAATCTGGACAGTTGGGAGGTATAGTTCAGCTGGGGCTGTCTAAGTTTGCACTTCCCCTCACAAAACCATGGTCGAATGGAGCCTCCCCTGCAGCCATTCCAATGATCCATTACTTTGCTATTTCACTCCATTTACCATAAACACTAATGTGCATACTGATTTACTTTTATGATGATTTGAACTTCATTTGAAAGTTTTATTTTGCATTTTACAGCACAAACACTAAGACATCTGCTAAGCAAACTTGGCATTAAAACTTCTCTGCCCTTGAAACTCACATTCATTGAAACAACATTAAAACCCACATTCAAAGAAAATACATTTTACCCGTGGCAGATAAAAATTAATTCTGGGCTGCTTTTAAATCATAGGCCCTTTGCATATGAAACATACATGTGCTCTTTGATACACCTTCCTATTGCTTTGAACATTTTTCCAGTAAACAATGAAACAAAACTGCCCAATTCAGAACATTTCCATCATAAAAGTCTAATCAAACTTCTACAGTCCACCATTATCAGTAAATAATATGCACAATCTCTAAAGTAGTAAAAAAAGTCATCTAAATAATTCCACGTTAAATAAATCTAACTAATGAAGAGGTTGCTGCTAGCAATCACCTTTATATTTCATGACTTCACCGAAAAATAGTGTCTGATGCCCCTGAGGAATAAATTGCCTAAATTACATTAATAATAAGCTAGTAATATTGCAATAGGAAATGGATGGCAAACTGATAACAGGCTCATGGTTAGTGTCTTAACTTTCAGTACAGCAGCATTCACCCCTTATGGGAGTAGAACCAACAACCTTCTGCATTAAAAGCAAGTACACAGCATTTTGTGCTACTAGCAATGTGAGCCAACTTAGCATAATCAGCACTAAACTTCTCTTCCCCTGCAGCTCTCAGTTCCTTGTAAAATCTACGCAATACTCAACTACATCTCAACTTCGCAGCACAAGAAATCTGGAAAAAGCCAAATTTATTGGGGTGGGTCAAAAGGACAAAAAACAGGAACACATTAAACATTGCTTGTATAATCTTGGAAAGCTGCTAGAATAAAATGCTGTGTTACCATCATACATTTTACTGCCAAGGTCACTGTGCAAAATAGTCAGAACAACATACCACTATGCCAAATCACCTTCTTTGTGAAAGAGAGGAAGACTGAAACTTAAATGGCTATCATTTAATGAATTCAGTTCTCACCATAGCTGTCAACCTCTTAGCACAAAACACCTGGACAAACCCAGTAATGAGGGAATACAGCCCTCAAACATATTCAGTGAATTCAGTTCTTGCCATAGCTGTCAGCCTTAGCACAAAAATCCTGAACAAAGCCAATAACAGGGTATTACAGTCCCAAAAATAAGGACAAATTTCAAATAGTCATAAACTTAAAAAAATTGCTATAAAAAAGGTTGTGTTAGTATATATTTATTGCTAGAATAAAAAGTTGTTTTACTATGTCACAAACACAGGGATAAGATGCAGACAACACAGAAGACACCCCAGCCAAGAATCAAACCAGAAACCTACAGCTGTGAGGCAACAATACTGCCACTGCACCATCAAATATGTAAGGAAGTAAACATTCAGAAACCTGAAGTCTGAAATTTAAATGCCTGTCAATTTGTTAATCAGGACAGTATGACTTGGAACAAAAAAAAACTCAATTCTCAGCAGAGGCCCAGGAAAAAATAATGCAGACATGTCTTTGTAACATGGGAGGACACAAAAGCAAACCCACACAAACACAGAGAGAAGATACAGACCCCCCCACACACAAAGAAGGCACCCCCGCCAAGAACCAAACCCAAGAACCTACAGCTGTGAGGCATCAATGCTACATTGCTACCACTGCACCATCAAATTTCAAGCATTGCAATATTTAAAACCCACAGATACATACAGATATTGATCAGATCAAATATGAGGCAAAAATCTGCAATTTCTTTACAAATTGTGGTGGGTAGGGAATTCAGGTCTTTAACACCTGCATACAAGGTACAGGGTTCAAGCCTGAGGTATTCCCTACCACACCACCATGAGTAATCACACCAGTACATCCCACCTGGGGCATTCACACACACACACACACACACACACACACACACACACACACACACACACACACACACACACACACACACACACACACACACACTTCATCGTACTCACCAACCCTCCATGATGTGAGACCAACTCGGGAATCCACTTCATAGTAGTACTATGGTCTTTCATTAGCGGAATGAATAGCTAACAAATGGAGATGCAGTACATTTCTGATTAGAGAAGTATGCTCAGTGAATGATTGGCGATATCTGATGAATAATTATTACCGTCAGTGATTCTGTGGTAATGCAGAGAGCAACTGTGTGCACTTAAAACCACACTCAAAACTTTGAATATTAAATATGGTGGATGGTTTGTCTTTACCTGTCATAAATGCGGCCTTTCTGCTCTTCAGAAACAGGACTTTAGGGAGATGGCTAGAAAAGCAATGCTGCAGAAGTAGATGTAAAGTAACACATTAGTCCATTTCAAATTGCACTTCTCAGTATTGCACACAGGGGCTGGGCATAATGAATCTCAGGATTTTTTGGTTCAAATCTGCTTCACGTTTGCACAGGAAACAACATATGGCATGGCAATGTGCAGTATGAATGAAGCAGTAGGACAAATGCAACTACAAAGGAAACAGGTCTTTATTTTAACATCCGATGCTTGATGGTCTCTAGCTAACTGCAGGATCTGGGAAAGGATGAATTTGCCAGAGATGGTTGATATCAGAATCCTTTTGTGGGTACAAGGAAAATGAAATTATTATATTCAATATACTTTAATTCAAATTATATTTTTATTGCAAATATGTATGCAATTTGTTCTTTTAAACTGTTGTACACGGTGAAAGGGTTCTGATTTCTGGATCCTATAAGACATACTGTTGGAACAGTTGCTTTTCTTTTCCTTTTGTAGCTTTGTGTATATGACTGGTATTTTTACACGCTGCATATTCATCTTTAAACGTATGGACTTCATATGAAAGCTATTGACACCTTGTGTTTTCTAAACACTGTGGTGTGTCTGTACGTATCTGTATATATCTATATCTGTGTATAGATAGTGATACACAAATGTATGTTTACGTGTGTGTATATGTAGGTATACATACACACGCACACATATAAATATACATATATATATATATATATATATATATATAGAGAGAGAGACATTGGTGCACATATTACATATACATATATATATACACACACACACACACACACACACACACACACACACACACACACACACACACACACACACACACACACACACACACAGACAAATACAGCAGTTTGATCTGTATTTTTTTCTCTTCTTCATTCAAGTATAAAGAGGAGTATTACTAGTTTATTTTGCTGTGTTGGGAAACTGTTTTTATACTAAATAAGATGCAAAGTGCACAGGGCTACAGCATTCTTTTTACATAACTGTTTATATAGTCAGAACACAATGCAAGGCAGAAAAGTATTTTAGCTTGCGTCCTGATCTTTTTCATTCAGCATAATGAATAATCCAAGGCAGGCTCAGTATAAAACTTTCAAGGGGAAAGAAAGTACCACAGTGAAAAAGTGGAATAGAAACTTGATGACACAAAGTTATGAATTTAATTATCAATATGTCTGATCAGTACTCACCAACCCTCGAATCCTCCTCCCGCTCGGACCAACATAACAAATCCTCCCACTGGGAAAGCATTTGGAGCTCCCAACGTGCAGTAAAGTGCGAAAAAAAGAAAGTTTAAAATGCTACCCCCTCCTCCCGCTCGGAAAGCATTTGGAGCTCCATTCCGACTGGCTGCCTAAAGCGCGCTGATGTCATCATGCAGTAAAGCGCGAAAAAAAAGAAAATTTAAAATGCTACCCCCCCTCTACATAAGTTGTACTGAAATCAGTACAGTGTGTATGCCTCCTGACGTCCCTGACTCAGAACAGTGTACTCAGTGTAGGAGGAAGAAAGTTTGAGTTATGTCTGTGTTGTCTTTTCACTCAGAATGGTGTACACAGTGTAGGAGGAAGAAGGTGTGAATTATGTATGTGTTGTCTTTTCCATCAGAACAGTGTACACTTACTGTAGAAGGAAGAAGGTGTGAGTTATGAACGGTGTAAACAGTGTAGGAGAAATAAGGTGTGGGTTATGTCTGTTCATTCAGAACAATGTTCACTTAGTGTAGGAGGAAGAAGGTGTGAATTATGTCTTTTTTGTCTGTTCACTCACAAAAGTGTACACTTTGTGTAGGAGGAAGAATGTGTGAGTTATGTCAGTGTTGTCTGTTCACTCAGAACACTGTACACAGTGTTGGAGGAAGACACTGAGTTATATCTGTGTTGTCTGTTCTCTCAGAACAGTGTACACTTAGTGTAGGAGGAAGAAGGTGTGAGTTATATCTGTGTTGTCTGTTTATTCAGAACAGTGTACACTTAGTGTTGGAAGAAGAAGGTGTGAGTTATATCAGTGTTGTCTGTTCACTCAGATCAGTGTACATTTAGTGTAGGAGGAAGTAAGTGTGAGTTATGTCTGTGTTGTTAGTTCACTCAGAACAGTGTACGCTTAGTGTAGGAGGAAGAAGGTGTGACCTTTGTCTGTGTTGTCTGTTCACTCAGAACAGTGTACACTTAGTGTAGCAGGAAGAAGGTGTGAGTTACGTCTGTGTTGTCTGTTCACTCAGAATAGTGTAAACTTAGTGTAGGAGGAAGAAGTTGTGAGTTACGTCTGTGTTGTCTGTTCACTCAGAACAGTGTACACTTAGTGTAGGAGGAAAAATGTGTGAGTTATGTCTGTGTTGTCTGTTAACATAGAACAGTGTACACTTAGTGTAGGAGGAAGTAGGTGTGAGTTATGTCTTTGTTGTCTGTTCACTTAGAACACTGTATACTTTGTATAGGAGGAAGAAGGTGTGAGTTATGTCTGTGTTGTCTGTTCACTTAGAGCAGTGTACTCTGTGTAGGAGGAAGAAAGTTTGAGTTATGTCTGTTTTGTCTTTTCACTCAGAATGGTGTACACTTAGTGTAGGAGGAAGAAGTTGTGAGTTATGTTTGTTCACTCAGAACAATGTACACAGTGTAGGAGGAAGAAGGTGTGAGGTATGTCTGTGTTGTCTGTTCACTCAAAACAGTGTACACTTAGTGTAGGAGGAAGAATGTGTGAGTTATGTCAGTGTTGTCTGTTCACTCAGATCTGTGTACATTAAGTGTAGGAGGAAGAAGGTGTGAGTTATGTCTGTGTTGTTAGTTCACTCAGAACAGTGTACACTTAGTGTAGGAGGAAGAAGGTGTGAGTTTTGTCTGTGTTGTCTGTTCATTCAGAACAGTGTACACTTAGTGTAGGAGGAAGAAGGTGTGCATTACGTCTGTGTTGTCTGTTCACTCAGAACAGTGTACACTTAGTGTAGGAGGAAGAAGGTGTGAGTTATGTCTGTGTTGTCTGTTCACTCAGAACAGTGTACACTTAGTGTTGGAGGAAGAACGTGTGTGTTATGTCTGTGTTGTCTGTTTACATTGAACAGTGTGCACTTAGTGTACAAGGAAGAAGGTGTGGGTTTTGTCTTTTGTCTGTTCACTCAGAACAGTGTACACTTAGTGTAGGAGGAAAAAGGTGTTAGTTATGTCTGTGTTGTCTGTTCACTCAGAACACTGTACACAGTGTAGGAGGAAGAAGGTGAAAGCTATGTCTGTGTGGTCTGTTCACTCAAAACAGTGTACACAGTGTAGGAGGAAGAAGGTGTGAATTATGTCTTTTTTGTCTGTTCACTCACAAAAGTGTACACTTTGTGTAGGAGGAAGAATGTGTGAGTTATGTCAGTGTTGTCTGTTCACTCAGAACACTGTACACAGTGTAGGAGTTAGAAGTTGTGAGTTATGTCTGTGTTTTCTTTTCACTTAGAACACTTTACACTTTGTATAGGAGGAAGAATGTGTGAGTTATGTCTGTGTTGTCTGTTCACTCAGAACAGTGTACACTTAGTGTAGGAGGAAGAAAGTTTGAGTTATGTCTGTGTTGTCTTTTCACTCAGAACAGTGTACACTTAGTGTAGGAGGAAGAAGGTGGGAGTTTTGTCTGTTGACTAAGAACAGTGTACACTTAGTGTAGGAGGAAGAAGGTGTGAGTTATGTCTGTGTTGTCTGTTCAGTCAGAACAGTGTACATTTATTGTAGGTGGAAGAATGTGTGAGTTATGTCTGTGTTGTCTGTTCACTCAGAACAGTGTACACAGTGTAGGAGGAAGAAGGTGTGAGTTATGTCTGTGTTGTCTTTTCAGTCAGAACAGTGTACATTTAGTGTAGGAGGAAGAAGGTGTGAGTTATGTCTGTGTTGTCTTTTCAGTCAGAACAGTGTACACTTAGTGTAGGAGGAAGAAGGTGTGAGTTATGTCTGTGTTGTCTGTTCACTCAGAACACTGTACTCTTAGTGTAGGAGGAAGAAGATGTGTGTTATGTCTGTTCACTTTGAACAGTGTACACTTAGTGTACAAGGAAGAAGGTGTGGGTTTTGTGTGTGTTGTCTGTTCACTCAGAACAGTGTACACTTACTGTAGGAGGAAGAAGGTGTGAGATATGTCTGTGTTGTCTGTTCACTCAGAACGGTGTACACTTAGTGTAGGAGGAAGAAGGTGAAAGGTATGTCTGTGCTGTCTGTTCACTCAAAACAGTGTACACTTAGTGTAGGAGGAAGAAGGTGTGAGTTATGTCTGTGTTGTCTTTTCAGTCAGAACCAGGGACGTCGGGAGTCATATGCACTGTACTGATTTCAGTACAACTTATGTAGAAGGGGGGGGGTAGCGTTTTAAATTTTCTTTTTTTTCGCTCTTTACTGCACGATGACGTCAGCGCACTTTAGGCAGCCAGTCGGAATGGAGCTCCAAATGCTTTCCGAGTGGGAGGAGGGGGTAGCGTTTTAAACTTTCTTTTTTTCGTGCTTTACTGCACGTTGTGAGCTCCAAATGCTTTCCGAGCGGGAGGATTCGTTATGTTGGTCCGAGCGGGAGGAGGATTCGAGGGTTGGTGAGTACTGATCAGACATATTTGATAATTAAATTCATAACTTTGTGTCTTCAAGTTTCTATTCCACTTTTTCACTGTGGTACTTTCTTTCCCCTTGAAAGTTTTATACTGAGCCTGCCTTGGATTATTCATTATGCTGAATGAAAAAGATCAGGACGCAAGCTAAAATACTTTTCTGCCTTGCATTGTGTTCTCACTATATAAACAGTTATGTAAAAAGAATGCTGTAGCCCTGTGCACTTTGCATCTTATTTAGTATAAAAACAGTTTCCCAACACAGCAAAATAAACTAGTAATACTCCTCTTTATACTTGAATGAAGAGGAGAAAAAAATACAGATCAAACTGCTGTATTTGTCTGTGTGTGTGTGTATGTGTGTGTGTGTGTGTGTGTGTGTGTGTGTGTGTGTGTGTGTGTGTGTGTGTGTGTGTGTGTATATATATATATATATATATATATATATATATGTGTATATGTAATATGTGCGTCAATGTCTCTCTCTCTCTCTCTCTATATATATATATATATATATATATATATATATATATGTATATTTATATAAGTGTGTATGTATACATACATGTACACACACGTAAACATACATTTAGCATAGAGGCAACTTTGTTTCTAACGAAACGGGTGAACAGTGGATACTTGGAAACCTTTTTCTAGCTGTCTGGATAAGATCGTGAAAGGACTATACGAACTTATATAAAGGTAACTTTGTTCTCAATGAGAAGATATTCCTCGTTGTGTAATATCATTGTTGAAAGTTCTTTAGACTGAAATTAACAGGCTTATATAGAGCTGACACCAACATTTATTATACTTTATTTTATACATTTATGTATCACTACCTATACACAGATATAGATATATACAGATACGTACAGACACACCACAGTGTTTAGAAAACACAAGGTGTCAATAGCTTTCATATGAAGTCCATACGTTTAAAGATGAATAAGCAGCATGTAAAAATACCAGTCATATACACAGAGCTACAAAAGGAAAAGAAAAGCAACTGTTCCAACTGTATGTCTTATAGGATCCAGAAATCAGAACCCTTTCACCGTGTACAACAGTTTAAAAGAACAAATTGCATACATATTTGTAATAAAAATATAATTCGAATTAAAGTATATTGAATATAATAATTTCATTTTCCTTGTACCCACAAAAGGATTCTGATATCAACCATCTCTGGCAAATTCATCCTTTCCCAGATCCTGCAGTTAGCTAGAGACCATCAAGCATCTGATGTTAAAATAAAGACCTGTTTCCTTTGTAGTTGCATTTGTCCTACTGCTTCATTCATACTGCACATTGCCATGCCATATGTTGTTTCCTGTGCAAACTTGAAGTAGATTTGAACCAAAAAATCCTGAGATTCATTATGCCCAGCCCCTGTGTGCAATACTGAGAAGTGCAATTTGAAATGGACTAACGTGTTACTTTACATCAACTTCTGCAGCATTGCTTTTCTAGCCATCTCCCTAAAGTCCTGTTTCTGAAGACAGAAAGGCCGTATTTATGACAGGAAAAGACAAACCATCCACCATATTTAATATTCAAAGTTTTGAGTGCACACAGTTGCTCTCTGCATTACCACAGAATCACTGACGGTAATAATTATTCATCAGATATCACCAATCATGCTTCTCTAATCAGAAATGTACTGCATCTCCATTTGTTAGCTATTCATTCCGCTAATGAAAGACCATAGTACTACTATGAAGTGGATTCCCGAGCTGGTCTCACATCATGGAGGGTTGGTGAGTACAATGAAGTGTGTGTGTGTGTGTAAATGCCCCAGGTGGGATGTACTGGTGTGATTACTCATGGTGGTGTGGTATTGAATACCTCAGGCTTGAACCCTGTACCTTGTATGCAGGTGTTAAAGACCTGAATTCCCTACCCACCACCATTTGTAAAGACATTGCAGATTATTGCCTCATATTTGATCTGATCAATATCTGTATGTATCTGTGGGTTTTAAATATTGCAATGCTTGAAATTTGATGGTGCAGTGGTAGCAACGTAGCATTGATGCCTCACAGCTATAGGTTCTTGGGTTTGGTTCTTGGCTGGGGTGCCTTCTTTGTGTGTGGGGGGGTCTGTATCTTCTCCCTGTGTTTGTGTGGGTTTGCTTTTGTGTCCTCCCATATTACAAAGACATGTCTGCATTATTTTTTCCTGAGCCTCTGCTGAGAATTGTGTTTTTTTTTTGTTCCAAGTCAGACTGTCCTGATTAACAAATTGACAGGCATTTAAATTTCAGACTTCAGGTTTTTGAATGTTTACTTCCTTACCTATTTGATGGTGCAGTGGCAGTATTGTTGCCTCACAGCTGTAGGTTTTCTGGTTTGATTCTTGGCTGGGGTGCCTTCTGTATGGAGTCTGCATCTTATCCCTGTGTTTGTGACATAGTAAAACAACTTTTTATTCTAGCAATAAATATATACTAACACAACCTTTTTTATAGCAATTTTTTTAAGTTTATGACTATTTGAAATTTGTCCTTATTTTTGGGACTGTAATACCCTGTTATTGGCTTTTCCAGGTTTTTTGTGCTAAGGTTGACAGCTATGGCAAGAACTGAATTCACTGAATATGTTTGAGGGCTGTATTCCCTCATTACTGGGTTTGTCCAGGTGTTTTGTGCTAAGAGGTTGACAGCTATGGTGAGAACTGAATTCATTAAATGATAGCCATTTAAGTTTCAGTCTTCCTCTCTTTCACAAAGCAGGTGATTTGGCATAGTGGTATGTTGTTCTGACTATTTTGCACAGTGACCTTGGCAGTAAAATGTATGATGGTAACACAGCATTTTATTCTAGCAGCTTTCCAAGATTATACAAGCAATGTTTAATGTGTTCCTGTTTTTTGCCCTTTTGACCCACCCCAATAAATTTGGCTTTTTCCAGATTTCTTGTGCTGCGAAGTTGAGATGTAGTTGAGTATTGCGTATATTTTACAAGGAACTGAGAGCTGCAGGGGAAGAGAAGTTTAGTGCTGATTATGCTAAGTCGGCTCACATTGCTAGTAGCGCAAAATGTTGTGTACATGCTTTTAATGCAGAAGGTTGTTGGTTCTACTCCCATAAGGGGTGAATGCTGCTGAACTGAAAGTTAAGACACTATCTATGAGCCTGTTATCAGTTTGCCATCCATTTCCTATTGCAATATTACTAGCTTATTATTAATGTAATTTAGGCAATTTATTCCTCAGGGGCATCAGACACTATTTTTCGGTGAAGTCATGAAATATAAAGGTGATTGCTAGCAGCAACCTCTTCATTAGTTAGATTTATTTAACGTGGAATTATTTAGATGACTTTTTTTACTACTTCAGAGATTGTGCATATTATTTACTGATAATGGTGGACTGTAGAAGTTTGATTAGACTTTTATGATGGAAATGTTCTGAATTGGGAAGTTTTGTTTCATTGTTTACTGGAAAAATGTTCAAAGCAATAGGAAGGTGTATCAAAGAGCACATGTATGTTTCATATGCAAGGGCCTATGATTTAAAAGCAGCCCAGAATTAATTTTTATCTGCCACGGGTAAAATGTATTTTTCTTTGAATGTGGGTTTTAATGTTGTTTCAATGAATGTGAGTTTCAAGGGCAGAGAAGTTTTAATGCCAAGTTTGTTTAGCAGATGTCTTAGTGTTTGTGCTGTAAAATGCAAAATAAAACTTTCAAATGAAGTTCAAATCATCATAGAAGTAAATCAGTATGCACATTAGTGTTTATGGTAAATGGAGTGAAATAGCAAAGTAATGGATCATTGGAATGGCTGCAGGGGAGGCTCCATTCGACCATGGTTTTGTGAGGAAGATCGCCCGCAAACTTAGCCAGCCCCAGCAGAACTATACCTCCCAGCTGTCCAGATTTTCAAAGAATGAATAGATTTTTGCTTCTTATTTTGGTTTGTTCCTCAATTTGTGGTTTTCTGGCAAATGATTTAGGAATTAAGTCACTAAATAATGACACACTAGTTTCAGACTTTATAACCTTCAGAAAAATGCATGCTAAAATAAGACCTGTTCTATCAACTGTCCCAGTTTATACAAGAGCAATTTTTAGTACTGTTTATATGTTCCCTCAATATATTTGGCCTTGTCCAGATTTATTGCATTAACAGGTTGAGAGGTACATGCAAATTGCTTTATAGAATTAGGCATAGCCAAATCTCAACTGTCCCTGATTTTGGCTCAAAATGTTGCTCTTCCCCTAATGATCCCTCCACAAAATATCAATTTTGGAAGAAAACATAGAGGGTTTACTTTACTTTTATAAATAACCGTAATGATCAGAGTTATACATTACTTTTATTTCAGAAATGCATGTAGATTCTCTAATTTTGTCAGCTGCTCTAAGTTAACTGTGCTCATATTAAAATGGTGTCCCTCCTTTGACAGGTTCCCAGCTGTATTGTCTGGTAATTTTATATTTTTGCATCACATTTTTGGTCCGTTTTTCATAAAATTGCAGTTTTCTGGCAAATTAGTGGCAAATTGTTAAAGACTGAAGTTAGAAAATAATGCAGACATTTCAGTTTCAGATTTCATACCTTTCAGAAAATTCGTACTGATGCAAGACCTACTACTATTCTATTATCTTTCTAAGTTTATAAGAGCAATATTTAAAAAAAATGTCCTTATTTTTGGGCCTTTGCCTCAGTTTTATTTATGAGTTTGTTGCTGTAAGAGGTTGAGAGGTTGTGTATGTGTGTGTGTGTGTGTGTGGCAGGTAGCATACCTCTCAACTGTCCAACTTTTGCAGAATGTCCAGATTTTTGCCCCATATTTTGTCTGTTCCTCATAAATTTTGTGATTTTCTAGAAAATCATTGAAGGCTGAAATTGCTAAATAATGACAGACATTTGAGCTTCAGACTTCATGTCCTTTAGAAAAATTCATACTAGCACAACTCCTGTTATTCTAGCAACTTTCTAAGTTCATGAGAACATTATTTAATATCTGTCCCTGTTTATTTTAGGCTTTGTCCATATTTCTTGCACTAAGAGGTAGGTAGGGGTGTGTGTGTGAATGAAACATCCTAGTTAGTGGTAGCAGGTGGTTAGTAATTTACTCAAGCTCAAAACCTGTACCTTAGTTACAGAAAACAAAAGCATAAAGTCTCTACCCCAACTACCATGCTGCATTTTTCAAAGAACTGCCATTTCAGGTTAATTTTCAATTCAAGGAACCGAGTTTGAGTGAATTTATATTATATTACTGAAGAGGCATTACAGCGAATGCCTCTTCATCGACACTAAAAGAGCGAACCGTGAATTACGAGAATGGCCGTAGCTTGGCTGGGGAGGGGGGTAGCAGTTTGAGAAGGTGTGAGTTATGTCTGTGTTGACTGTTCAATCAGAACACTGTACTCTTAGTGTAGGAGGAAGACAGTGTGGGTTATGTCTGTGTTGTCTTTTTAAATTGAACAGTGTACACTTAGTGTAGAGGGAAGGAGGTGTGTGGGTTTTATCTGTGTTGTCTGTTCACTCAGACCAGTGTACATATAGTGTTGGAGGAAGAAGGTGTTAGTTATGGCTCTGTTGTCTATTCACTCAGAACACTGTACACAGTGTAGGAGGAAGAAGGTGAATGCTATGTCTGTTGTCTTTTCACTCACAAAAGTGTACACTTAGTGTACAAGGAAGAAGGTGTGAATTATGTCTGTGTTGTCTGTTCACTGACAACAATGTACACTTAGTGTAGGAGGAAGAAGGTGTGAGTTATGTTCGTGTTGTCTGTTCAATCAGAAGACAGTACTCAGTGTAGGAGTTAGAAGTTGTGAGTTATGTCTGTGTTGTCTTTTCACTCAGAACAGTGTACACTTAGTGTAAGACGAAGAAAGTTTGAGTTATGTCTGTATTGTCTCCACTCAGAATGGTGTACACTTAGTGCAGGAGGAAGAAGGTGGGAGTTATGTCTGTTGACTCAGAACAGTGTGCACTTAGTGTAGGAGGAAGAAGGTGCGAGTTATGTCTGTGTTGTCTGTTCAGTCAGAACAGTGCACATTTATTGTAGTAGGAAGAAGGTGTGAGTTATGTCTGTGTTGTCTGACCACTCAGAACAGTGTACACTTAGTGCAGGAGGAAGAATGTGTGAGTTATGCCTGTGTTGTCTTTTCAGTCAGAACAGTGTACATTTAGTGTCGGAGGAAGAAGGTGTGAGTTATGTCTGTGTTGTCTGTTCAGTCAGACCAGTGTACACTTAATGTAGGAGGAAGAAGGTGTGAGTTATGTCGTTGTTGTCTGTTCACTCAGAACACTGTACTCTTAGTGTAGGAGGAAAAAGATGTGTGTTATGTCTGTTCACTTTGAACAGTGTACACTTAGTGTACAAGGAGGAAGGTGTGGGTTTTGTCTGTGTTGTCTGTTCACTCAGAACAGTGTACACTTAGTGTAGGAGGAAGAAGGTGTGAGTTATGTCTGTGTTGTCTTTTCAGTCAGAACAGTGTACATTTAGTGTAGGAGGAAGAAGGTGTAAGTTATGTCTGTGTTGTCTGTTCACTCAGAACACTGTACTCTTAGTGTAGGAAGAAGAAGATGAGTGCTATGTCTGTTCACTTTGAACAGTGTACACAGTGTACAAGGAAGAAGGTGTGGGTTTTGTGTGTGTTGTCTGTTCACTCAGAACAGTGTACACTTACTGTAGGAGGAAGAAGGTGTGAGATATGTCTGTGTTGTCTGTTCACTCAGAATGGTGTACACTTAGTGTAGGAGGAAGAAGGTGAAAGGTATGTCTGTGCTGTCTGTTCACTCAAAACAGTGTACACTTAGTGTAGGAGGAAGAAGGTGTGAGTTATGTCAGTGTTGTCTGTTCACTCAGAACACTGTACACAGTGTAGGAGGAAGACACTGAGTTATATCTGTGTTGTCTGTTCTCTCAGAACAGTGTACACTTAGTGTAGGAGGAAGAAAGTGTGAGTTATGTCTGTGTTGTTAGTTCACTCATATCAGTGTACACTTAGTGTAGGCAGAAGAAGGTGAGAGTTATATCTGTGTTGTCTGTTTATTCAGAACAGTGTGCACTTAGTGTAGGAAGAAGAAGATGTGATTTATGTCAGTGTTGTCTTTTCACTGAGATCAGTGTAAAGTTAGTGTAGGAGGAAGAAGGTGTGAGTTATGTCTGTGTTGTCTGTTCACTCAGAACAGTGTACTCTTAGTGTAGGAGGAAGAAAGTTTGAGTTATGTCTGTGTTGTCTTTTCACTCAGAATGGTGTACACTTAGTGTAGGAGGAAGAAGGTGTGAGTTATGTCTGTTCACTCAGAACAGTGTACACTTAGTGTAGGAGGAAGAAGGTGTGAGTTATGTATGTGTTGTCTTTTCACTCAGAACAGTGTACACTTAGTGTAGGAGGAAGAAGGTGTGAGTTATGTCAGTGTTGTCTGTTCACTCAGAACACTGTACACAGTGTAGGAGGAAGACACTGAGTTATATCTGTGTTGTCTGTTCTCTCAGAACAGTGTACACTTAGTGTTGGAAGAAGAAGGTGTGAGTTATATCAGTGTTGTCTGTTCACTCAGATCAGTGTACATTTAGTGTAGGAGGAAGAAAGTGTGAGTTATGTCTGTGTTGTTAGTTCACTCAGAACAGTGTACACTTAGTGTAGGAGGAAGAAGGTGTGAGTTTTGTCTGTGTTGTCTGTTCATTCAGAACAGTGTACACTTAGTGTAGGAGGAAGAAGGTGTGAGTTACGTCTGTGTTGTCTGTTCACTCAGAACAGTGTAAACTTAGTGTAGGAGGAAGAAGGTGTGAGTTATGTATGTGTTGTCTTTTCACTCAGAACAGTGTACACTTAGTGTAGGAGGAAGAAGGTGTGAGTTATGTCAGTGTTGTCTGTTCACTCAGAACACTGTACACAGTGTAGGAGGAAGACACTGAGTTATATCTGTGTTGTCTGTTCTCTCAGAACAGTGTACACTTAGTGTAGGAGGAAGAAGGTGTGAGTTATATCAGTGTTGTCTGTTCACTCAGATCAGTGTACATTTAGTGTAGGAGGAAGAAAGTGTGAGTTATGTCTGTGTTGTTAGTTCACTCAGAACAGTGTACACTTAGTGTAGGAGGAAGAAGGTGTGAGTTTTCTGTGCATTGTCTGTTCACTCAGAACAGTGTACACTTAGTGTAGGAGGAAGAAGGTGTGAGTTACGTCTGTGTTGTCTGTTCACTCAGAACAGTGTAAACTTAGTGTAGGAGGAAGAAGGTGTGAGTTATGTCTGTGTTGTCTGTTCACTCAGAACAGTGTACACTTAGTGTAGGAGGAAGAATGTGTGAGTTATGTCTGTGTTGTCTGTTAACATAGAACAGTGTACACTTAGTGTAGGAGGAAGAAGGTGTGAGTTTTCTGTGCATTGTCTGTTAACTCAGAACAGTGTACACTTAGTGTAGGAGGAAGAAGGTGTGAGTTATGTCTTTGTTGTCTGTTCACTTAGAACACTGTACACTTTGTATAGGAGGAAGAAGGTGTGAGTTATGTCTGTGTTGTCTGTTCACTTAGAGCAGTGTACTCTGTGTAAGAGGAAGAAAGTTTCAGTTATGTCTGTTTTGTCTTTTCACTCAGAATGGTGTACACTTAGTGTAGGAGGAAGAAGTTGTGAGTTATGTTTGTTCACTCAGAACAGTGTACACTTAGTGTAGGAGGAAGAAGGTCTGAGTTATGTATGTGTTGTCTTTTCACTCAGAACAATGTACACAGTATAGGAGGAAGAAGGTGTGAGTTATGTCTGTGTTTTCTGTTCACTCAGAACACTGTACATTTAGTGTAGGAGGAAGAAGGTGTGAGTTATGTATGTGTTGTCTTTTCACTCAGAACAGTGTACACTTAGTGTAGGAGGAAGAAGGTGTGAGGTATGTCTGTGTTGTCTGTTCACTCAGAACAGTGTACACTTAGTGTAGGAGGAAGAAGGTGTGAGTTATGTCTGTGTTGTCTGTTCACTCAGAACACTGTACTCTTAGTGTAGGAGGAAGAATGTGTGTGTTATGTCTGTGTTGTCTGTTTACATTGAACAGTGTATACTTAGTGTACAAGAAAGAAAGTGTGGGTTTTGTCTGTGTTGTCTGTTCACTCAGAACAGTGTACACTTAGTGTAGGAGTAAGAAGGTGTGAGTTATATTTGTGTTGTCTGTTTATTCAGAACAGTGTACACATTGTAGGAAGAAGAAGGTGTGAGTTATGTCAGTGTTGTCTGTTCACTCAGATCAGTGTACATTTAGTGTAGGAGGAAGAAAGTGTGAGTTATGTCTGTGTTGTTAGTTCACTCAGAACAGTGTACACTTAGTGTAGGAGGAAGAAGGTGTGAGTTATGTCTGTGTTGTCTGTTCACTCAGAACAGTGTACACAGTGTAGGAGGAAGAAGGTGTGAGTTATGTCTGTGTTGTCTGTTCACTCAGAACAGTGTACACAGTGTTGGAGGAAGAATGTGTGAGTTATGTCTGTGTTGTCTGTTAACATAGAACAGTGTACACTTAGTGTAGGAGGAAGAAGGTGTGAGTTATGTCTGTGTTGTCTGTTCACTCAGAACACTGTATACTTTGTATAGGAGGAAGAAGGTGTGAGTAATGTCTGTGTTTTCTGTTCACTCATAACAGTGTACTCAGTGTAGGAGGAAGAAGGTGTGAGGTATGTCTGTGTTGTCTGTTCACTCAGGACAGTGTACACTTAGTGTAGGAGGAAGAATGTGTGAGTTATGTCTGTGTTGTCTGTTCACTCAGAACACTGTACTCTTAGTGTAGGAGGAAGAATGTGTGTGTTATGTCTGTGTTGTCTGTTTACATTGAACAGTGTACACTTAGTGTACAAGAAAGAAGGTGTGGGTTTTGTCTGTGTTTCTGTTCACTCAGAACAGTGTACACAGTGTAGGAGGAAGAAGGTGTGAGTTATGTCTGTGGGTTTTGTCTGTGTTTCTGTTCACTCTGAACAGTGTACACTTAGTGTAGGAGGAAGAAGGTGTGAGTTTTGTCTGTGTTGTCTGTTCATTCAGAACAGTGTACACTTAGTGTAAGAGGAATAAGGTGTGAGTTACATCTGTGTTGTCTGTTCACTCAGAACAGTGTAAACTTATTGTAGGAGGAAGAAGGTGTGAGTTATGTCTGTGTTGTCTGTTCACTCAAAACAGTGTACAGATAGTGTAGGAGGAAGAATGTGTGAGTTACATCTGTGTTGTCTGTTAACTTAGAACAGTGTACACTTAGTGTAGGAGGAAGTAGGTGTGAGTTATGTCTTTGTTGTCTGTTCATAGGTTCATAGGTTCATAGGTTTATACTAGGCTATCTGCCCTAAGGCATTTATAAGCCTAGCCCAAAGTTTTGTGGCTTATGCCACCCCTTATATGAAAAAATAATGTGCCCATTAGTTTGTTGTGCCACTGTCCAGCAGTGACACAGAGATGATTCCCGGGGTAAACCTACGATCTCCCATCCACAGGTCAAGATTTCTCTTGAACAGAGCCAGCGAGGTGCTCTGCCTCACATGGACCGGGATTTTATTCCACAGCATAGGGAGTCTCTGAGTGATAAATCTATCCCTCCAGCACGTCCTATTTATATCCATGCTAAGGTTTAAGTCGCTTGCTCTAGTGGTTCTGGTGGATTTGGATTTTTTGAGGTAGAGCATGTCCATTAATTCCAGGTTGGACATGGCCTTGTATGTCAGGCACAGGTCACCTCTGAGCAGACGGTATGCGACTGAATAGAGCTGGAGTTTCTTCAATCTGGCAGCATATAACAGATTTTGGAGTCCCTTTATCCTTTTGGTGAGGAACTTTTGGGGTCTCTCCAATTGCTGCAGGTGTCAGGTGAGATACATCCCGAATGGGGCATTCTACTCAATCATTGGTCTGATAAGTGAAGAGTACAGGGGAACAATGACCTCACTAGATCTGGATGTGAATCCCTTCATGATCAGGTGGGCAGTGTAGAAGGTCTTTCTAACCACTTTAGCAACGTGAGTGTCAAAAGAAAGGCCACTGTCAACCTGGGTCCCCAGGTCCCTGATAACCTCTTCTGTGCTTAGTAGATTGCAACCTCTATGGTAGCTTGGGGTTACCTTGTTTTTCCCGAAGGGTATGACTATACATTTTTTGGCGTTTAACTTCAGGCCATGGCTCTGGCACCAGCTATCAGTTTCCGTGAGTCCCCTCTGAAGAATATCCGTGTCCGTTGCACTTTCCACTATGGCGCCCAGTTTGCAATCATCTGCAAACTTTGTCAGCCAAAGTCCTCCTATGTTGGCCTGTACTTCTGAGAAGTAGATGCTGAACAATAGGGGGCCAAGGACCGAGCCCTGTGGGACACCACTTGTGACCGGCTTGGAGTCTGACATAGCGCCAGCAACTCTAACCCTGTGGGTTCTGTCCTTAAGCCAGTTTGCAACCCATCTTGTGACATATGGGTTTACATTTAAGCTGGTAAGTTTTTCTATAATACCCGAGTGGGGGTATTGTGTCGAAAGCTTTTGCAAGGCCAAGGTAGGCCTTGGTGACTGTTTCGAAGAAGTCGACCAAGTTCAAAAGGCATGATCTGCCCTTGACAAAGCCAAACTGGGTCGGGTCCAATGTCTGCAAGTCCCCTATATCTTTGTTTATGAGCTCCATTATGATCCTCTCCATAGCTTTGCAGACTAGACTTGTTAAGCTTATGGGGCGGTAATTACCAGGGTCTGTAGAGGCACCGCCTTTGAGAAGTGGGACCACAGTTGCCGTACGCCACTCCTTGGGCACATTTCCTGTGGTAAGGCTGAGATTAAACAGCTGCCTTATGTGCGGGTTTAGTTCCTCATTGAGCTCATGTAGCACACAGCCGGGGACACCATCCGGTCCCATTGATGCTGTGTTTTAGCTTTAGAGAGCAGCTTTCACCTGCGCATTTGAGATGTCTGGGAGGCTACACTCCGCTGGGATAGTTATCTCTCCTTTTGGGGGGGGGGGGTGAAGTTTGCACTGAACCTGTCTGCCAGTATGTTGGCAATGTCTGTGGGTTCAGTGATTTTTGTATCATTTTGGACTAATTCTGAGCATATCTGGGAGTTTCCACCCAGGTTTCTAACATAGCTGAAAAAGGCCTTATGATTGTCTTTTGAATCTATGGCAATTTTTCTCTCAAAGTTGGCCTTGGATGATTTTATGAGTGCTCGTATTTTTTTACTAATAATGATCAGGGGTGACTTCCCTTTTATGGATTTTGTTCTATCATGTAATAGCTTTCTCCTCTTATTGTAAAGTTTGTTAATGGCTGGGGTCCACCAGACTGGACGTTTGCCCTTGGTGGAAAGAGTCTTGGTTTTATTTGGGATTGCCTCATCCATGCAGTCCTGGAGGTGTTCATAGAAGGCATTTGTAAGGGCTTCCGCAGCTTAGGTTGTGGTTTTCACTGGCTCGGGGGCCTTGAAGGATACCACACCAGTCTTGAGTAGTGTGAAGTTTGCTTTAGAGAAGTTCTTCACTGTGGTCTTTTTTGTTTGGGGTGGGGCGGATGTGGATTTCCAGTGAGATTAGTTTATGATCAGATCTCACCAATGAGAGATATACTTCGATTGTGGCATTTGTCCCCATGTTTGTGATAATGAGATCTAGCATATTTTCTCCTCTCATGGGAGCAGTGACTAGTTGTTCCATGGCATTTGAATTTATGAACTCCAGGAACCATTGGGCTAGAAAGTTAGGGCTTGAGTAATGTTCCCAGTCTATATTCGGGTAGTTTAAGTCACCCAATATGATGGTGTTTGGAGATACATTTATACCCTCCAGTGTCTTCAGGAAGGCTGTGTGGGGTTCCTGAGTTTGAGAGGGTGGCCTGTAGCATGCTACAAATTGTAGAGCAGTTTTGCCTATGGTTAGTTGCACCTGGATGGTTTCCGAAGCTTCGTGCATTGCCACCAACCTGGAGGTGTGGGTATCCTTGATGAATATGGATACACCCCCTCCTTTTGTGGTGTGGTCCGGGTTTTGGGGCCGGAACACATGATATGAGGTAAAACCTGATAGTGCCGGGGTGCTTGAACCAGGTTTCAGTCACAGCACAGACATCAATGTTCTCTATACTGAGAAGGGCCTTGAGTGCATGCATTTTGAGATTTAGACTTCTGGCATTGAGCAGCATTACCCTCAGTTTCTTCCCATTTTTGTTTTCTAGGGTGGTAGGTTTAGAATTTGAGCCTTGCCTAAAAAAGGCACTATGGGGGTGGCAAGAGCCTTAGCCAATATCCGGAATCCCAGGGGTGACAGGTGCAAGCCGTCCCTCATGACAGCGTGGCTTGTCAAGCATGTCATCCCTGGCAGACAGACACTGGATCCCCTTTGAATGACACCAGAAATTAAGCCAATTGTTAAAGCTGATCATCTTGTCTCTATATTGTGGCATCATTCTTGGTGAAGGAAGGATACTGCTTAGGGTCAGGGTCATACCTGCCTGGGGCTACATAATCAGAGAGCTCCTCTATGTCTCTTTTCATGTAGTCCAGTGAGGTACGTCTCAGGTCGTTCACACCAGCATGGACAATGACTGTGTCATATTTGTACTTGCCGTGGAGTGACCTGAGTGCTTGTGTTATGTGGCGGATTCCAGCGCCCGATAGGCAGCTTACTGTGACCCTCTCCTTATTCAGCCTGGTGAGTGGGACGTCAGTGTGTCTGACTATGGAGTCACCTATGACAAGTATGTTTGGTGTTGTATTTGGCCTTAAGGGCTGTGACTGCTTTGCACACTGATTTTGTGGTTTATGTGTTGCTTGTGGGGTGTCTTGAGGTAGCAGTTGCTTGGGTGCCTGCTTTGGAGGCCTCTGCTGTTTAGGTAAATTTTTACTCAGAGCCTCCGAGTATGTCTTTGTGTGTTTATGTGTTTGATTCAGTGGTGTGGTTGCATTATGTGAGGCTGGTTTTGTGGTGTGTGTAGTTGCCTTCTCCTCCTGTCTGGTCTTGCCAGTCCTGAGTTAAGAGAGCTCAGCCTCCAGTTTGGCTAAATAGCTGCATCTCTCACAAGTATTTGTGTTATGTGGGAGGAGGAGAGGGTTGTTTGTGTACATGAGGCAATTGTAACATTGCCTCAATATTCCCAGATTCACCAACTGGGCAGGAGAGGACGCCAGCATCTGGCCCTTCGACATGCTAGAAAAATTAAGAAGTTAGGTATGAGACTGAATAAGGGAGGACTTAGTAAGGAAGTGGGTACTCCTGGGGGGGGGTTTCGCAAGTGAGGGACTTTGTATAATATAGAAGTGCTTAACCTGCAAAGAAGATGCTTTTAAGATAAGTGCTGAGCTTTTTTTTGAAAAAAAAAAAAGCTTTTAGGAACAAGTGCTGCGCTTTTTAGTTAAGGGATATACTGTTTAGGTTACTAGTAGAGCAGTTCCAAGGGAAAAAATGAAGAACAGACTTTATGGAGCCAGAA
>NC_056743.1:505709662-505726976 GCF_019279795.1 Protopterus annectens
GGGTTTTTTAGTTGTGTTGTCTGTTCACTCAGAACAGTGTACACTTAGGGTAGGAGGAAGAAGGTGTGAGTTATGTCTGTCCTGTCTGTTCAGTCAGAACAGTGTACTCTTAGTGTTGGAGGAAGAAGGTGTGTGTTATGTCTGTGTTGTCAGATCACTCAGAACAGTGTAGATTTATTGTAGGGGGAAGAAGGTTTTGGTTTTCTCTGTTGTCTGTTCACTCTGAACAGTGTACACAGTGTAGGAGGAAGAATGTGTGAGTTACGTCTGTTTTGTCTGTTCACTCAGAACAGTGTGCACTTAGTGTAAGAGGAAGAAGGTGTGAATTATGTCAGTGCTGTCTGTTGACTCAGAATACAGTAAACGTAATGTAGAAGGAAGAAGGTCTGAGTTATGTCTGTGTTGTCTGTACACTCAGAACAGTATACAATTAGTGTAGGATTAAGAAGGTGTGAGTTATGTCTGTGTTGTCTTATCACTCACAATGGTGTACACAGTGTAGGAGGAAGAAGGTGTGAGTCATGTCTGCGTTGTCTGTTTACTCAGAGCACTGTAAACTTAGTATAGGAGGAAGAAGGTGTGAGTTACATCTGTGGTGACTGTCACTTCAGAACAGTGTACACAGTGTAGGAGGAAGAAGGTGTGTGTTATGTCTGTTCACTCAGAAAAGTGTACACTTCGTGTAGGAGGAAGAAGGTGTGAGTTATGCCTGTGTTGTCTGTTCACTCAGAACAGTGTACACTTAGTGTAGGAGGAAGAAGGTGTGAGTTATTTCTGTGTTGTCTGTTCACTCATAACGGTGTACAATTAGTGTAGGAGGAAGAAGGTGTGAGTTATGTCTTTGCTGTCTGTTCACTCAGAACAGTGTACACAATGTAGGAGGAAGATGGTGTAAGTTATGCCTGTGTCTGTTCACTCAGAACGTTGTACACTTAGTGTAAGAGGAAGACAATGTGAGTTATGTCTGTGTTGTCTGTTCACTCAGAATGGTGTACATTTAGTGTAGGAGGAAGAAGGTGTGAGTTATGTCTTTGGTGTCTGTTCACTCAGAACAGTGTACACAATGTAGGAAGAAGATGGTGTAAGTTATGTCTGTGTCTGTTCACTCAGAACGTTGTACACTTAGTGTAAGAGGAAGACGGTGTGAGTTATGTCTTTGGTGTCTGTTCACTCAGAACAGTGTACACAATGTAGGAGGAAGAAGGTGTAAGATATGCCTGTGTTGTCTGCTCACTCAGAATGGTGTACACAGTGTAGGAGGAACAACGTGTGATTTATGTCTGTTTTGCCTCTTCACTCTGAACAGTGTACACAGTTTATGAGTAAGAAGGTGTGAGATACGTCTGTGGTGACTGTTACGTCAGAACAGTATACACTGTGTCGAAGGAAGAAGATGTGTTTTATGTCTGTGTTGTCAGTTCACTCAGAAAACTGTCTACTTAGTGTAGGAGGAAGAAGGTGTGAGTTATGTCTGTGTTGATTGTTCACTAAGAACAGTGTAAACTTAGTGTACGAGGTGGAAGGAGTAAGTTATGTCTCTGTTCTCTATTTATTCAGAACAGTGTACCCTTAGTGTAGGAGGAGGAAGGTGTGAGTTATGTCTGTGTTGTCTGTTCACTCAGAACAGTGCACACTTAGTAAAGGAGTAAGAAGGTGTGTGTTATGTCTGTGTTGTCTGTTTACTCAGAACAATGTAGACAGTGTAGGAGGAAGAAGGTGTGGGTTTTCTGTTCACTCAAAAAGTGTACACTTAGTGTAGGATGAAGAAGGTGTGAGTTATGTCTGTGTTGTCTGTTCGCTCAGAACAGTGTACACTTAGTGTAGCAGGAAGAAGGTGTGAGTTTTGTCTGTGTTGTCTCTTCACTCAGAAGAGTGTACACTTAGTGAAGGATGAAGAAGGTGTGAGTTATGTCTGTGTTGTCTGTTCACTCAGAACAGTGTACACTTAGTGTAGCAGGAGGAAGGTGTGAGTTTTGTCTGTGTTGTCTGTTCACTCAGAACAGTGTACACTTAGTGAAGGAGGAAGAAGGTGTGAGTTATGGCTGTGTTTTTTGTTCACTTAGAACACTGTACACAATGTAGGAGGAAGAAGGTGTGAGTTATGTCGTGTTGTCTGTTCACTCAGAATGGGGTACACTTAGTGTAGGAGGAAGATGGTGTGAGTTACGTCTCTGTTGTCTGTTCACTCAGAACAATGTGCACTTAGTGTAGGATGAAGAAGGTGAGAGTTGCCTATGTTTTCTTTTCTCTCAGAACAGTGTACACTTAGTGTAGGAGGAAGAAGGTGTGGGTTATGTTTGTATTGTCTGTTCACTCAAAACAGTGTACACTTAGTTTTGGAGAAAGAAGGTTTGAATTATGTCTGTCTGTACTTTTTACTCACAACAGTGTACACTGAGTGTAGGAGGAAGAAGGTGTGAGTTATTTCTGTGTTGTCTGTTCACTCAGAACAGTGTACACTTAGTGTAGGAGGAAGAAGCTGTGAGTTATGGCTGAGTTGTCTGTTCACCCAGAACAGTGCACACAGTGTAAAAGGAAGAAGGTGTGGGTTATGTCTGTGTTGTCTCTTCACTCAGAACAGTGTACACTTAGTTTAGGAAGAAGAAGGTTTAAAGGAAATCTGTGTGTTCTGTTCACTCACAACAGTGTACACTGAGTGTAGGAGGAAGAAGGTATGAGTTATGTCTGTGTTGTCTGTTCAGTCAGAACACTGTACACAATGTAGAAGAAAGAAGGTGTGAGTTATGGCTGTGTTGTCTGTTCACTCAGAACAGTGTACATTTAGTGTAGGAGGAAGAAGGTGTGAGTTTTGTCTTTGTTCTCTGTTCACTCAGATCACTGTACTCTTACTGGAAAAGGAAAAAGGTGTGAGTTATGTCTGTGTTGTCTGCTCACTCAGAATGGTGTACACTTAGTGTAGGAGGAAGAAGGTGTGAGTTATGTCTGTTTTGCCTCTTCACTCTGAACAGTGTACACAGTGTATGAGGAAGAAGGTGTGAGATACGTCTGTGGTGACTGTTACGTCAGAACAGTGTACACTGTGTCGAAGGAAGAAGATGTGTTTTATGTCTGTGTTGTCTGTTCACTAAGAAAACTGTCTACTTAGTGTAGGAGGAAGAAGGTGTGAGTTATGTCTGTGTTGATTGTTCACTAAGAACAGTGTAAACTTAGTGTACGAGGTGGAAGGAGTAAGTTATGTCTATGTTCTCTATTCATTCAGAACAGTGTACCCTTAGTGTAGGAGGAGGAAGGTGTGAGTTATGTCTGTGTTGTCTGTTCACTCAGAACAGTGCACACTTAGTAAAAAATGAAGAAGGTGTGTGTTATGTCTGTGTTGTCTGTTTACTCAGAACAACATAGACAGTGTAGGAGGAAGAAGGTGTGGGTTTTGTCTGTGTATTCTGTTCACTCAAAAAGTGTACACAGTGTAGGATGAAGAAGGTGTGAGTTATGTCTGTGTTGTCTGTTCACTCAGAACAGTGTACACTTAGTGTAGCAGGAAGAAGGTGTGAGTTTTGTCTGTGTTGTCTCTTCACTCAGAACAGTGTACACTTAGTGAAGGATGAATAAGGTGTGAGTTATGTCTGTGTTGTCTGTTCACTCAGAACAGTGTACACTTAGTGTAGCAGGAGGAAGGTGTGAGTTTTGTCTGTGTTGTCTGTTCACTCAGAACAGTGTACACTTAGTGAAGGAGGAAGAAGTTGTGAGTTATGGCTGTGTTTTTTGTTCACTTAGAACACTGTACACAATGTAGGAGGAAGAAGGTGTGAGTTATGTTGTGTTGTCTGTTCACTCAGAATGGGGTACACTTCATGTAGGAGGAAGATGGTGTGAGTTACGTCTCTGTTGTCTGTTCACTCAGAACAATGTGCACTTAGTGAAGGATGAAGAAGGTGAGAGTTGTCTATGTTGTCTTTTCTCTCAGAACAGTGTACACTTAGTGTAGGAGGAAGAAGGTGTGGGTTATGTTTGTATTGTCTGTTCACTCAAAACAGTGTACACTTAGTTTTGGAGGAAGAAGGTTTGAATTATGTCTGTCTGTTCTTTTTACTCACAACAGTGTACACTTAGTGTAGGAGGAAGAAGGTGTGAGTTATTTCTGTTTTGTCTGTTCACTCAGAACAGTGTACACTTAGTGTAGGAGGAAGAAGCTGTGAGTTATGGCTGAGTTGTCTGTTCACCCAGAACAGTGCACACAGTGTAGGAGGAAGAAGGTGTGCGTAATGTCTGTGCTGTCTCTTCACTCAGAACAGTGTACACTTAGTTTAGGAAGAAGAAGGTTTAAAGAAAATCTGTGTGTTCTGTTCACTCACAACAGTGTACACTGAGTGTAGGAGGAAGAAGGTATGAGTTATGTCTGTGTTGTCTGTTCAGTCAGAACACTGTACACAATGTAGAAGGAAGAAGGTGTGAGTTATGTCTGTGTTGTCTGTTCACTCAGAACAGTGTACATTTAGTGTAGGAGGAAGAAGATGTGAGTTTTGTCTTTGTTCTCTGTTCACTCAGATCACTGTACTCTTACTGGAAAAGGAAAAAGGTGTGAGTTATGTCTGTGTTGTCTGTTCACCCAGAACAGTGTACACAGTGTAAGAGGAATAAGGTGTTAGTTTTGTCTGTGTCTGTTCACACAGAACACTGTACACTCAGCATTGGAGGAAGAAGGTGTGAGTTATGGATGTGTTGTCTTTTCACTCAGAACAGTGTACACTTAGTGTAGGGGAAGAGGGTGTGTGCTATGTGTGTGTTGTCTGTTCACTCAGAACAGTGTACACTTAGTGTAGGAGGAAGATGGTGTGAGTTGTGTTTTTCTTGTCTGTTCACTCAGAAGAGTGTACACTTTGTGTAGGAGGAAGAAGGTGTGAGTTATGTCTGTGTTGTCTGTTCAATCAGAACAGTGTACAATATATAAGAGGAAGAAAGTGTAAGTTATGTTTGTGTTGTGTGTTCACTAAGAATGGTGTACACTTAGTGTAGGAAGACGAAGGTGTGAGTTATGTCTGTCTTGTCTGTTCAGTCAGAACACTGTACTCTTAGTGTAGGAGGAAGAAGGTGTGAGTTATGTCTCTGTTGTCAGTTAATTCAGAACAGTGTACACAATGTAGGAGGAAGAATGTGTGAATTATGCCTCTGTTGTCTTTTAATTCAGAACAGTGTACACAGTGTAGGAGGAAGAACGTGTGTGTTATGTCTGTGTTGTCTTTTAACTCAGAACTGTGTACACAGTGTAGGAGGAAGAAGGTGCGAGTTATGTCTGTCCTGTCTGTTCAGTCAGAACACTGTATTCTTAGTGTTGGAGGAAGAAGGTGTGTGTTATGTCTGTGTTGTCAGATCACTCAGAACAGTGTAGACTTCGTGTAGGAGGAAGAAGGTTTTGGTTTTCTCTGTGTTGTCTGTTCACTCAGAACAGTGTACACAGTGTAGGAGGAACAAGGTGTGAGTTACGTCTGTTTTGTCTGTTCACTCAGAACAGTGTGCATTTAGTGTAAGACGAAGAAGGTGTGAATTATGTCAGTGCTGTCTGTTGATTCAGAATACTGTAAACTTAATGTAGGAGGAAGAAGGTGTGAGTTATGTCTGTGTTGTCTGTTCACTCAGAACGGTGTACACTTAGTGTATGTGGAAGAATGTGTGTTATGTCTCTGCTGTCTGTACACTCAGAACAATATACAATTAGTGTAGGATGAAGAATGTGTGACTTATGTCTGTGTTGTCTTATCACTCAGAATGGTGTACACTTAGTGTAGGAGGAAGAAGGTGTGAGTCATGTCTATGTTGTCTGTTTACTCAGAACACTGTAAACAGTGTTGGAGGAAGAAGGTGTGAGTTATGTCTGTGGTGATTGTTACTTCAGAACAGTGTACACAGTGTAGGAGGAAGAAGGTGTGTGTTATGTCTGTTCACTCAGAACAGTGTACACTTAGTGTAGGAGGAGGAAGCTGTGAGTTATGACTGCAGAAGAAGGTGTGAGTTATGTCTTTGCTGACTGTTCACTCAGAACAGTGTACGCAATGTAAGAGGAAGATGGTGTAAGTTATGTCTTTGTCTGTTCACTCAGAATGTTGTACACTTAGTGTAAGAGGAAGACGGTATGAGTTATGTCTGTGTTGTCTGTTCACTCAGAAAGGTGTACAATTAGTGTAGGAGGAAGAAGGGGGGAGTTATGTCTTTGGTGTCTGTTCACTCAGAACAGTGTACACAATGTAGGAGGAAGAAGGTGTAAGTTATGGCTGTGTTGTCTGCTCACTCAGAATGGTGTACACTTAGTGTAAGAGGAAGAAAGTGTGAGTTATGTCTGTTTTGCCTCTTCACTCTGAACAGTGTACACAGTGTATGAGGAAGAAGGTGTGAGTTACATCTGTGGTGACTGTTACTTCAGAACAATGTACACAGTGTCGGAGGAAGAAGATGTGTTTTATGTCTGTGTTGTCTGTTCACTCAGAACACTGTCTACTTAGTGTAGGAGGAAGAAGGTGTGAGTTATGTCTGTGTTGATTGTTCACTCAGAACAGTGTAAACTTAGTGTACGAGGTGGAAGGAGTATGTTATGTCTCTGTTCTCTATTCATTCAGAACAGTGTACACTTAGACACTTAGTGTAGGAGGAAGAAGGTGTGTGTTATGTCTGTGTTGTCTTTTCCCTCAGAACAGTGTACACTTAGTGTAGGAGGAAAAAGCTGTGAGTTATGCCTGTGTTGTCAGTTCACTCAGAACAGTGTACACTTAGTGTAGGAGGAGGAAGGTGTGAGTTATGTCTGTGTTGTCTGTTCACTCAGAACAGTGCACACTTAGTAAAGGAGGAAGAAGCTGTGTGTTATGTATGTGTTATTGTTTCAATCAGAACAGTGTGCACAGTGTAGCAGTAAGAAGGTGTGTGTTATGTCTGTGTTGTGTGTTCACTCAGAAAAATGTAGACAGTGTAGGAGGAAGAAGGTGTGGGTTTTGTCTGTGTAGTCCGGTCACTCAGAACAGTGTACACTTAGTGTAGGATGAAGAAGGTGTGAGTTATGTCTGTGTTGTCTGATCACTCAGAACAGTGTACACTTAGTGTAGCAGGAATAAGGTGTGAGTTATGTCTGTTTTGTCTGTTCACTCAGAACAGTGTGCACTTAGTGTAGGATGAAGAAGGTGTGAGATTTGTCTGTGTTGTCTGTTCACTCAGAACAGTGTACACTTAGTGTAGCAGGAAGAAGGTGTGAGTTATGTCTGTGTTGTCTGTTCACTCAGAACAGTGTACACTTAGTGAAGGAGGAAGAAGGTGTGAGTTATGGCTGTGTTTTTCGTTCACTCAGAACACTGTATACAGTGTAGGAGGAAGAAGGTGTGAGTTATGTCGTGTTGTCTGTTCACTCAGAATGGTGTACACTTAGTGTAGGAGGAAGATGGTGTGAGTTACGTCTGTGTTGTCTGTTCACTCAGAACAGTGTTGAATTAGTGTAGGATGAAGAAGGTAAGAGTTGTCTATGTTGTCTGTTCACTCAGAACAGTGTACACTTAGTGTAGGAGGAAAAAGGTGGCGGTTATGTTTGTATTGTCTGTTCACTCAAAACAGTGTACACTTAGTTTTGGAGGAAGAAGGTTTGAAGAAAATCTGTGTGTTCTGTTCACTCACAACAGTGTACACTGAGTGTAGGAGGAAGAAGGTATGAGTTATGTCTGTGTTGTCTGTTCATTCAGAACACTGTACACTTAGTGTAAGAGGAAGAAGGTATGAGGTATGTCTGTGTTGTCTGTCCACTCAGAACAGTGTACACTTAGTGTAGGAGGAAGAAGGTGTGAGTTATGTCTGTGTTGTCTGTTCACTCAGAACAGTGTACACTTAGTGTAGGAGGAAGAAGTTATGAGTTTTGTCTGTGTTGTCTGTTCACTCAGATCACTGTACTCTTAGTGGAAAAGGAAGAAGGGATGAGTTACGTCTGTGTTGTCTTTTCACTCAGAACAATGTGCACTTAGTGTAGGATGAAGAAGGTGACAGTTGTCTATGTTGTCTGTTCACTCAGAACAGTGTACACATACTGTAGGAGGAAGAAGGTGTGGGTTATGTCTGTATTGATTGTTCACTCAAAACAGTGTACACATAGTTTTGGAGGAAGAAGGTTTGAATTATGTCTGTCTGTTCTTTTTACTCACAACTGTGTACACTGAGTGTAGGAGGAAGAAGGTATGAGTTGTGTCTGTGTTGTCTGTTCACTCAGAACACTGTACACTTAGTGTAGGAGGAAGAAGGTGTGAGTTATGTCTGTGTTGTCTTTTCACTCAGAACAGTGTACACTTAGTGTAGGAAGAAGAAGATGTGAGTTTTGTCTGTGTTGTCTGTTCACTCAGATCACTGTACTCTTAGTGGAAAAGGAAGAAGGTGAGAGTTATGTCTGTGTTGTCTGTTCACTCAGAACAGTGTACACAGTGTAAGAGGAAGAAGGTGTTAGTTTTGTCTGTGTCTGTTCACACAGAACACTGTACACTTAGCATTGGAGGAAGAAGGTGTGAGTTATGGCTGTGTTGTCTTTTCACTCAGAACAGTGTACACTTAGTGTAGGGGAAGAAGGTGTGTGCTATGTGTGTGTTGTCTGTTCACTCAAAACAGTGTACACTTAGTGTAGGAGGAAGAAGGTGTAAGTTATGTCTGTGTTTTCTTTTCACTCAGAACACTGTACTCGTAGTGGAGGAGGAAGAAGGTGTGAGTTTTGTCTGTGTTGTCTTTTCACTCAGAACAGTGTACACTTAGTGTAGGAGGAAGAAGGTGTGAGTTATGTTTTTGTTGTCTGTCCACTCAGAAGAGTGTACACTTTGTGTAGGAGGAAGAAGATGTGAGTTATGTCTGTGTTGTCTGTTCACTCGGAATGGTGTACAATTAGTGTAGGAGGAAGAAGGTGTGAATTATGTCTGTTGTGTCTGTTCACTCAGAACAGTGTACAAAATATAGGAGGAAGAAAGTGTAAGTTTTGTCTGTGTTGTGGTTTCACTAAGAATGGTGTACACGTATCGTACAAGGTGAAAGGTGTGAGTTATGCCTGTGTTCTCTATTCATTTAGAACAGTAGAAAGACGAAGGTGTGAGTTATGTCTGTCCTGTCTGTTCAGTCAGAATACTGTACTCTTAGTGTAGGAGGAAGAAGGTGTGAGTTATGTCTCTGTTGTCAGTTAATTCAGAACAGTGTACACAGTGTAGGAGGAAGAAGGTGTGAGTTATGCCTCTGTTGTCTGTTAATTCAGAACAGTGTACACAGTGTAGGAGGAAGAAGGTGTGTGTTATGTCTGTGTTGTCTATTCAGTCAGAACACTGTACACCTAGTGGAGGAGGAAGAAGTTGTGAGTTATGTCTGTGTTGACTGTTCACTCAGAGCAGTGTACACTTATTGTACAAGGTGAAAGGGGTGAGTTATGCCTGTGTTCTCTATTCATTTAGAACAGTGTACACTTAGTGTAGGAGGAAGAAGGTTTGAATTATGTCTGTGTTGTCTGTTCACTCAAAACAGTGTACACATAGTGAAGGAGGAAGAAGGAGTGAGTTATGTCTGTGTTTTCTGTCCACTCAGAACGATGTACAATTAGTGTAGGAGGAAGAAGTGAGTTATATCTGTGTTATCTTTTCACTCAGAACAGTGTACACTTAGTGTAGGAGGAAGAAGGTGTGAGTTGTCTGTGTTGTCTGTTCACTCAGAACAGTGTACACTTAGTGCAGGAGGAAGAAGGTGTGGGTTATTTCTGTATTGTCTGTTCACTCAAAACAGTGAACATAGTTTAGGAGGAAGAAGGTTTGAATTATATCTGTATGTTCTGTTTACTCACAACAGTGTACACTGAGTGTAGGAGGATGAAGGTGTGAGTTATATCTGTGTAGTCTGTTCACTCAGAAAAACTGTACACTTAGTGGAGGAGGAAGAAGGTGTGAGTTATATCTGTGTTGTCTGTTCACACAGAACAGTGTAGACTTAGTGCAGGAGGAAGAAGGTGTGAATTTTGTCTGTGCTGTCTGCTCACTCAGAACACTGTACTCTTAGTGGATGAGGAAGAAGGTGTGAGTTATGTCTATGCTGTCTCTTCACTCAGAACAGTGTACACTTAGTGTAGAAGGAAGAAGGTGAGTAATGTCTGTTTTGTCAGTTCACTCAGAACAGTGTACACTTAGTGTAGGTGGAAGAAGGTGTGAGTTATCTCTGTGTTGTCTGTTCACTCAGTACAGTGTACACTTAGTGTAGGAGGAAATTGTCTGTTCATTCCTAACAGTGTACACTTAGTGTAGGTGGAAGAAGGTGTGAGTTATCTCTGTGTTGTCTGTTCACTCGGAACAGTGTACACTTAGTGTAGGAGGAAGAAGGTGTGAGTTATGTCTGTGTTGTCTGTTCACTCAGAACAGTGTACACTTAGTGTAGGAGGAAGAAGGTATGAGTTATGTCTGTGTTTTTTGTTGACTCAGAACACTGTACACAGTGTAGGAGGAAGAAGGTGTGAGTTATGTCGTGTCGTCTGTTCACTCAGAATGGCGTACATTAAGTGTAGGAGGAAGAAGGTGTGAGTTACGCCTGTGTTGTCTGTTCACTCAGAACAGTGTACACTTAGTGTAGGAGGAAGAAGGTTTGAATTATGTCTGTGTTGTCTGTTCACTCAAAACAGTGTACACATCGTGTAGGAGGAAGAAGGTGTGAGTTATGTCTGTGTTTTCTGTTCACTCAGAACGGTGTGCACTTAGTGTAGGAGGAAGAAGTGAGTTATATCTGTGTTGTCTTTTCAGTCAGAACGGTGTACACTTAGTGTAGGAGGAAGAAGGTGTGGGTTATGTATGTATTGTCTGTTCACTATAAACAGTGAACATAGTTTAGGAGGAAGAAGGTTTGAATTATATCTGTCTGTTCTGTTTACTCACAACAGTGTACAATGAGTGTAGGAGAAAGAAGGTGTGAGTTATGTCTGTGTAGTCTGTTCACTCAGAAAACTGTACACTTAGTGGAGGAGGAAGAAGGTGTGAATTATGTCTGTGTTGTCTGTTCACTCAAAAAATTGTACACAGTGTAGGAGAAAGAAGGTGTGAGTTATGTTTATGTTGTCTGTTACAGAGAATAATGTACACTTAGTGTAGGAGGACGAAGGTGTGAATTTTGTCTGTGCTGTCTGTTCACTCAGAACACTGTACTCTTAGTGGAGGAGGAAGAAGGCGTGAGTTATGTCTGTGCTGTCTCTTCACTCAGAACAGTATGCATAGTGTAGGAGGAAGAAGGTGTGAGTTGTGTCTGTGTTGTCTGTTCACTCAGAACAGTGTACACTTAGTGTAGGTGGAAGAAGGTGTGAGTTATCTCTGTGCTGTCTGTTCACTCAGAACAGTGTACACTTAGTGTAGGAGGAAGAAGCTGTGAGTTATGTCATGTCATCTGTTCACTCAGAATGGTGTACACTAAGTGTAGGAGGAAGAAGGTGTGAGTTACGTCTGTGTTGTCTGTTCACTCAGAACACTGTACACTTAGTGTAGGAGGAAGAAGGTTTGAATTATGTCTGTGTTGTCTGTTCACTCAGAACAGTGTACACTTAGTGTAGGAGTAAGAAGGTGTGAGTTATCTGTGTTGTCTTTTCACTCAGAACAGTGTACACTTACTTTAGGAGGAAGAAGGTTTGAATAATGTCTGTGTTGTCTGTTCACTCAGAACAGTGTACACTTAGTGTAGGAGGAAGAAGGAGTGTGTTATGTCTGTATTGTCTATTCAGTCAGAACACTGTACACTTATTGTAGGAAGAAGAAAGTGTGAGTTATGTCTGTGTCGACTGTTCACTCAGAAAACTGTACACTTAGTGGAGGAGGAAGAAGGTGTGAGTTATGTCTGTGTTGTCTGTTCACTCAGAACAGTGTACACAGTGTAGGAGGAAGAAGGTGTGAGTTATGTCTGTGTTGTCTGTTCACTCAGAACAGTGTACACTTAGTGTAGGAGGAAGAAGGTGTGAGGTTTGTCTGTGTTGTCTGTTCACTTAGATCACTGTACTCAGAGGAAAAGGAAGAAGGTGTGAGTTTCGTCTGTGTTGTCTGTTCACTCAGAACAGTGTGCACTTAGTGTAGGATGAAGAAGGTGAGAGTTGTCTATGTTGTCTGTTCACTCAAAACAGTGTACACTTAGTTTTGGAGGAAGAAGGTTTGAATTACGTCTGTCTGTTCTTTTTACTCAACACAGTATACACTTAGTGTAGGAGGAAGAAGGTGTGTGTTATGTCTGTGTTGTCTATTCACTCAGAACAGTGTACACTTAGTGTAGGAGGAAGAAGGTGTGAGTTATGTCTGTGCTGTCTGTTCACTCAGAACACTGTACACTTAGTGTAGGAGGAAGAAGGTGTGAGTTATGTCTGTGTTGTCTGTTCACTCAGAACAATGTAGACTTAGTGTAGGAGGAAGAAGGTGTGAGTTATGTCTGTGTTGTCTGTTCACTCAGAACAGTGTACACTTAGTGTTGGAGGAAGAAGGTGTGAGTTATGTCTGTGTTGTCTGTTCACTCAGAACAGTGTACACTTAGTGTAGGAGGAAGAAGGTGTGAGTTATGTCTGTGTTGTCTGTTCACTCAGAACAGTGTACACTTAGTGTAGGAGGAAGAAGGTGTGAGTTATGTCTGTGTTGTCTGTTCACTCAGAAAATGTACACTTAGTGTAGGAGGAAGAAGGTGTGAGTTATGTCTGTGTTGTCTGTTCACTCAGAACAGTGTACACTTAGTGTAGGAGGAAGAAGGTGTGAGTTATGTCTGTGTTGTCTGTTCACTCAGAATGGTGTACACTTAGTGTAGGAGGAAGAAGGTGTGAGTTATGTCTGTGTTGTCTCTTCACTCAGAACAGTGTACACTTAGTGTAGGAGGAAGAAGGTGTGAGTTATGTCTGTGTTGTCTGTTCACTCAGAACAGTGTACACTTAGTGTAGGAGGAAGAAGGTGTGAGTTATGTCTGTGTTGTCTGTTCACTCAGAACAGTGTACACTTAGTGGAGGAGGAAGAAGGTGTGAGTTATGTCTGTGTTGTCTGTTCACTCAGAACAGTGTACACTTAGTGTAGGAGGAAGAAGGTGTGAGTTATGTCTGTGTTGTCTGTTCACTCAGAACAGTGTACACTTAGTGTAGGAGGAAGAAGGTGTGAGTTATGTCTGTGTTGTCTGTTCACTCAGAACAGTGTACACTTAGTGTAGGAGGAAGAAGGTGTGAGTTATGTCTGTGTTGTCTGTTCACTCAGAACAGTGTACACTTAGTGTAGGAGGAAGAAGGTGTGAGTTATGTCTGTGTTGTCTGTTCACTCAGAACAGTGTACACTTAGTGTAGGAGGAAGAAGGTGTGAGTTATGTCTGTGCTGTCTGTTCACTCAGAACAGTGTACATTTAGTGTAGGAGGAAGAAGGTGTGAGTTATGTCTGTGTTGTCTGTTCACTCAGAACAGTGTACACTTAGTGTAGGAGGAAGAAGGTGTGAGTTTTGTCTGTGTTGTCTGTTCACTCAGAACAGTGTACACTTAGTGTAGGAGGAAGAAGGTGTGAGTTATGTCTGTGCTGTCTGTTCACTCAGAACAGTGTACACTTAGTGTAGGAGGAAGAAGGTGTGAGTTATGTCTGTGTTGTCTGTTCACTCAGAACAGTGTACACTTAGTGTAGGAGGAAGAAGGTGTGAGTTATGTCTGTGTTGTCTGTTCACTCAGAACAGTGTACACAGTGTAGGAGGAAGAAGGTGTGAGTTATGTCTGTGTTGTCTGTTCACTCAGAACAGTGTACACTTAGTGTAGGAGGAAGAAGGTGTGAGTTATGTCTGTGTTGTCTGTTCACTCAGAACAGTGTACACTTAGTGTAGGAGGAAGAAGGTGTGAATTATGTCTGTGTTGTCTGTTCACTCAGAACAGTGTACACTTAGTGTAGGAGGAAGAAGGTGTGAGTTATGTCTGTGTTGTCTGTTCACTCAGAACAGTGTACACTTAGTGTAGGAGGAAGAAGGTGTGAGTTATGTCTGTGTTGTCTGTTCACTCAGAACAGTGTACACTTAGTGTAGGAGGAAGAAGGTGTGAGTTGTCTGTGTTGTCTGTTCACTCAGAACAGTGTACACTTAGTGTAGGAGGAAGAAGGTGTGAGTTATGTCTGTGCTGTCTGTTCACTCAGAACAGTGTACACTTAGTGTAGGAGGAAGAAGGTGTGAGTTATGTCTGTGTTGTCTGTTCACTCAGAACAGTGTACACTTAGTGTAGGAGGAAGAAGGTGTGAGTTATGTCTGTGTTGTCTGTTCACTCAGAACAGTGTACACTTAGTGTAGGAGGAAGAAGGTGTGAGTTATGTCTGTGTTGTCTGTTCACTCAGAACACTGTACACAGTGTAGGAGGAAGAAGGTGTGAGTTATGTCTGTGTTGTCTGTTCACTCAGAATGGTGTACACTTAGTGTAGGAGGAAGAAGGTGTGAGTTATGTCTGTGTTGTCTGTTCACTCAGAACAGTGTACACTTAGTGTAGGAGGAAGAAGGTGTGAGTTATGTCTGTGTTGTCTGTTCACTCAGAACAGTGTACATAGTGTAGGAGGAAGAAGGTGTGAGTTATGTCTGTGTTGTCTGTTCACTCAGAACAGTGTACACTTAGTGTAGGAGGAAGAAAGTGTGAGTTATGTCTGTGTTGTCTGTTCACTCAGAACAGTGTACACAGTGTAGGAGGAAGAAGGTGTGAGTTATGTCTGTGTTGTCTGTTCACTCAGAACAATGTACACTTAGTGTAGGAGGAAGAAGGTGTGAGTTATGTCTGTGTTGTCTGTTCACTCAGAACACTGTACACTTAGTGTAGGAGGAAGAAGGTGTGAGTTATGTCTGTGTTGTCTGTTCACTCAGAACAGTGTACACTTAGTGTAGGAGGAAGAAGGTGTGAGTTATGTCTGTGTTGTCTGTTCACTCAGAACAGTGTACACTTAGTGTAGGAGGAAGAAGGTGTGAGTTATGTCTGTGTTGTCTGTTCACTCAGAACAGTGTACACTTAGTGTAGGAGGAAGAAGGTGTGAGTTATGTCTGTGTTGTCTGTTCACTCAGAACAGTGTACACTTAGTGTAGGAGGAAGAAGTTGTGAGTTATGTCTGTGTTGTCTGTTCACTCAGAACAGTGTACACTTAGTGTAGGAGTAAGAAGGTGTGTGTTATGTCTGTGTTGTCTGTTCACTCAGAATAATGTACACAGTGTAGGAGGAAGAAGGTGTGAGTTATGTCTGTGTTGTCTGTTCACTCAGAACAGTGTACACTTAGTGTAGGAGGAAGAAGGTGTGAGTTATGTCTGTGTTGTCTGTTCACTCAGAACAGTGTACACTTAGTGTAGGAGGAAGAAGGTGTGAGTTATGTCTGTGTTGTCTGTTCACTCAGAACAGTGTACACTTAGTGTAGGAGGAAGAAGGTGTGAGTTATGTCTGTGTTGTCTGTTCACTCAGAACAGTGTACACTTAGTGTAGGAGGAAGAAGGTGTGAGTTATTTCTGTTGTCTGTTCACTCAGAACAGTGTACACTTAGTGTAGGAGGAAGAAGGTTTGAGTTATGTCTGTGTTGTCTGTTCACTCAGAACAGTGTACACTTAGTGAAGGAGGAAGAAGGTGTGAGTTATGTCTGTGTTTTTGTTCACTCAGAACACTGTACACAGTGTAAGAGGAAGAAGGTGTGAGTTATGTCTGTGTTGTCTGTTCACTCAGAATGGTGTACACTTAGTGTAGGAGCAAGAAGGTGTGAGTTACGTCTGTGTTGTCTGTTCACTCAGAACGGTGTACACTTAGTGTAGGAGCAAGAAGGTGTGAGTTACGTCTGTGTTGTCTGTTCACTCAGAACAGTGTACACTTAGTGTAGGAGGAAAAAGGTGTGAGTTATGTCTGTGTTGTCTGTTCACTCAGAACAGTGTACACTTAGTTCAGGAGGAAGAAGGTTTGAATTATGTCTGTGTGTTCTGTTCACTCACAACAGTGTACACTGAGTGTAGGAGAAAGAAGGTGTGAGTTATGTCTGTGTTGTCTGTTCACTCAGAACACTGTACACTTAGTGTAGGAGGAAGAAGGTGTGAGTTATGTCTGTGTTGTCTGTTCACTCAGAACAGTGTACACAGTGTAGGAGGAAGAAGGTGTGAGTTATGTCTGTGTTGTCTGTTCACTCAGAACAGTGTACACTTAGTGTAGGAGGAAGAAGGTATGAGTTATGTCTGTGTTGTCTGTTCACTCAGAACACTGTACTCTTAGGGGAAAAGGAAGAAGGGGTGAGTTACGTCTGTGTTGTCTGTTCACTCAGAACAATGTGCACTTAGTGCAGGATGAAGAAGGTGAGAGTTGTCTATGTTGTCTGTTCACTCAGAGCAGTGTACACTTAGTGTAGGAGGAAGAAGGTGTGGGTTATGTTTGTAATTTTGTTCACTCAAAACAGTGTACACTTAGTGTAGGAGGAAGAAGGTGTGGGTTATGTCTGTGTTGTCTCTTCACTCAGAACAGTGTACACTTAGTTTAGGAAGAAGAAGGTTTGAAGAAAATTTGTGTGTTCTGTTCACTCACAACAGTGTACACTGAGTGTAGGAGGAAGAAGGTATGAGTTGTTTCTGTGTTGTCTGTTCAGTCAGAACACTGTACACTTAGTGTAGGAAGAAGAAGGTGTGAGTTATGTCTGTGTTGTCTGTTCACTCAGAACAGTGTACACTTGGTGTAGGATGAAGAAGGTGTGAGTTTTGTCTGTGTTGTCTGTTCACTCAGATCACTGATACTCATAGTGGAAAAGGAAGAAGGTGTGAGTTATGTCTGTGTTGTCTGTTCACTCAGAAGAGTATACACTTAGTGTAAGAGGAAAAAGGTGTTAGTTTTGTCTGTGTCTGTTCACACAGAACACTGTACACTTAGCATTGGACAAACCAGCGAAGATAACAAAAAACACCAACGATATGAAAACAAGAGTCGGTAGCCAAAAACAGTCCTGCGAACCACAAGTAATCCTTAACACAGTTTTATTTAGACAAATAAGTTAGTGTTTTCACTTCTCAACAGACGGAAGCTTCATCAGAGTATTCACAGTTGCTCAGTAAGGCGCCAACACTTACTGGGCATTTAAATAAACTACACACAAAAAAGATTACATCACTTCCTGGAGGTGTAAGCTAAATACATAATGGCAAATGTATTCCGTTCATATGTAGATGTATAGAATTACAACAGCGAAATAAAATAAATAAAATTTAACTTAAATATTTTTAAAATTATATATTTTTTTACTTATTTTACCCTATTTTAAACTTTTATGTTTTCAAATAGGAGCTTTATGTATACACTAATGAAAAGGAGTACTCGGTTATTTATAGTATGCAACAGCTTCGCTGTTGTAATTCTATACATCTACATACA
>NC_056743.1:505727476-505754271 GCF_019279795.1 Protopterus annectens
GTTTAAGCAAGTGAGATATTTTAGAAGGCATAGAAAGTAAAACATATATACATATGTTTTTGAAAGCTTCCATGACTGCAACATATTAATGTATGTAAATACTTGTGATTTAAACATATATAATGTTATAATTCATTTGACTTATCTAATTGACAAGCATAAGTATCATTATGATTTTATCTTACTAGAAATTGTCATGTGACATATTTTAAAGCAGCAGTTCAGATATATAAAATACAGATGGCTTTCTTCACAATGATTTAAGTATATCTGGGAATTTACTTTGCTATGCAGTATGATTTGTAACCATATCTATGAACATAAATATTTTATTTAACTGGCAATAATAAGTATGAGAAGAAAGCTTTGATGCAAGTATTTTAAAGTTTTTAAAAACTGTTAACTGCATTTCTATGACAGAAAATAGGAATATTCTAATATATGTAATGTCTGAATCATAATAGCCTAAGTTATTGATTCTAAATGAACATAAGAACTTATTTTTACAAACTTTTAATAAATTAATATCTAGATATGCCCCCTTTTTTTTTTTTTTTTTTTCTCTGTTTGTCTCTCTTCTTTTCTTTCTCTCTCTCTTCTCGGTTCCCATTATCAAGTTTATCTGAATGCTATTTTGATTATAAATGTATTATACTAAATGGATGTACATAGCAGTATGAATTGTTTCTAAATGTTCTTATTTGTTTATATGATGCTGATTTATAAATTGTTTAGCTTTGTCTTACTAGATAATCTAATTGAAAGAGGTTAACTTTAGTTAATAATAACCGGTATTAAATTGATAAGGTGGCAGCTGAGGTACTGCTGCTTAGGGTAGGGGGATAACTTGAGTGGTATGTGCTACTCAAAGTTGGAGTTTTTAACTCCAGGCTGGGAGCAAGGTTTAATCCTTATATTATTTTCATCTGTTTATTGTTGTTTGTATATAGTTCTGACATCCACAACACATTTTATAAACTCATTGTCACTACAAGCAAAAATGAAGCTTACACAAAATCCCATAAGATTTTCAATAAATACAGCTATATTTAATGGTACACCTAAAGGAGGAGGTATAATATCAATTATTTTGTTAATTGTCATTCTGATTATAAGTTTTATATGTTTAAAAAAAGCCAAATGATTTCTCTAAAAGGAATTTCTTTAAACATTAATGGACTGAATAACCCATGTAAAAGGGCAAGTTTAATGAGATACATTAATTTACACAAGGCCAACTTAGTATTCCTTCAAGAAACACATCTCCTGAAAAAGGATATTGATAAATTAGCCACTAATAAATATACAGTCTTAGTTAGTTCAGAACACACTCAGAAAAAAAAGAGGAGTGGCTATTTTATGGAATAAAAGTATGCCCATACCTAAAACTATTAAGTCTTATGAAGATGATAAAGGAATGTTTTGTATGGTTACAATACAAATTAATGGAAAGACATATACATTAATCAATGTATATTGGATACCAGGAATTGGCATTAATACAGTGAAATACCATCTCAATAAGATCATATCATTTTCTATAGGAGATATTATTTTAGCAGGTGACTTTAACTGTATCCTACATGAAAAAGATACTACTACTATAGGAAAAAGGAAAATTACATCTAATGCAAAACAATTAAAGGATTTTGTTAATTTATATCATTTGAATGATATTAATAATCAGATAGATTCAAAATCATTACCATACACTTTTATTCTAACAGATATAAAACTTATTCAAAAATAGATAGAGTCTTTATTTCTAACCAGATGGTAACAGAATTAATTAATTCTAAAATCATTTTGTGTCCTATATCAGATCATAATTCAATTGTCTTTGAGTTTATGATAAAAAGTACTTACAATGTTCAGATCAAAAGGATACCAGCATACTTAACTCAACTAAAACACTATAAAGATTATATACTTTCAGAAGTGCAACATTTTTTAGACATAATTAATACTCCTGAAGTCTCCATTGTTTATGTTTGGGATGCTTTAAAATCATACCTATATGGACAAAGTATCAGATGGTATAATAATAAAAGGAAATCTTGGGACAAGGAATTATTAGATATTCAAAGTAAATTAGACTCTTATAAGCATAATAATAAAGAAAATATTATGGATAAAAAGTCATTGAAGAAATAAATAAATTAAATGAGAAATACAAAGAAATTTTAACTCATAAAGTTAAAATAACATTAGAGAAATACAAGTTTCTGTCTTACTCAATAAGTCCCAAATACTTACATAGACTTAAAAATAAAACAAAAAGGTTGAATAAGCAAAATCATATCAAAGAAATTTTCTCTCCAAGGAAAAAGAAGAATGTTTCTAGTCTACCAGAAATATTAGATGAATTTAGAAATCACTTTCACAAAATTAATCATAATAACATTAACATGGAGCCTAAAGATAAAATAAATCAATTTATAACTACAAACATGAACAAAAAACTTAATAAACAACAGACTAAACTATTGGATAAAAATATTTCATATACAGAGGTTGTTACACAAATAAACAAGCTTAAATCAAATAAAGCACCAGGTAATGATGGTATTATACCAGAGATCTATAAAATTATTTCTAAAAGTACATACTCATTAATACATAAGGTTTTTATTTTGGCCCAAAATGAGTTAACAACTCCCCCATCTTGGCAATACACATTTATTTCGCCAATTTTAAAACCCAATAAAGACCCAACTAGATGCACTTCATATAGACCTATCTCATTACTTAATGTTGACTATAAAATGTTTATGAATATTTTTGCTGATAGACTAAAGACAATCATCCCAGGCATTATAGATATAGACCAGACAGGCTTCATTGTAAATAGAAATACTTTTGATAATATAAGGAGAACTTTAACGTTAATTGATTTTGCAAATAGGAGAAAGAAAGATTTAACACTTATTAGTCTCGATATAAGTTCAGCATTTGATTCAGTAAGTGGGGACTACTTGTTTATCTTACTGAAGTGCACAAACTTCTCAGATGCATTTGTAAATCTAATTGAACATATATATAAAGAAGCACTGGCTTACATTAAGATAGGAACATATGTCTCACAAAAAATACCCATTTTAAAAGGTACAAAACAAGGGTGTCCACTCTCTCCATTGTTATTTACTTTAATGATGGAGCCTTGGGCTAATTTGATCAGAAACAGTACTGATATAGAAGGATTTGATATAGATGAAAATACAATATCTAAAATTCAACTTTTTGCAGATGATGTTCTAATTACATCAGCAGGATCTAATTCTTCTATGCAGTCCTTATTTGATAAAATTATGAATTTTAAAAATATTTCTGGTTTAATATTCAATAAAGAAAAAACTAAAATATTACCTATATATACACGTAAAAATGTCCTCATTAGTGATTTTAGTAAATATATACCCAACTCAGGTCAGATAACATACTTAGGTATAATATTAACTAAAGATATCAAATCTATTATACATAATAATTATAGTACCTGTCTTCTTAATATACAAAATCTTTTTGATAGCTGGAATAATATGTTTTTTACTATGGAAGAGAGACTTACAATTATTAAAATGATAATATTCCCTAAGATATTATACTTAATACAATCAATAATACTCCCACCTACAAAAATAATTATTAAGAAACTGAATTCACTAATGTTAAATTTCTTATGGGCACCTAATAGACCTAGGATTTCATTAAAGAAACATAATAATAGCTGGTCTCAAGGGGGCATTTCATTTCCAGACTTTAATTTATATACTATCTCTTCTATTATAAAAGTTATTACTTTGTTAATAGATCAGTCATACGTTGCAAAATGGAAAGATTACTGGGAACTAATTAGCATTCACTTCATGAAAATCTCTTTAACACATAAAAATATTATTGTAAATAACACCATGTTATGGTTACTAAAAGAATTTTGTACTTCATCTATTACACCAAAATATATAGTTAGTTACCCGTTAAACATTATTATCAGTTATCGTAATTTTATATTCACGCATCCTAAGTATAAGGAATGGAATTTTATTCTATTTCCTATTATGTATACACAAGGTATGCTTTTGTCAACCACTTCTGAAAAAACTCTTTTAGTCACAGAAAATGATCTAAAGTACTGGTATCAGTTGCTATCTGATAATAAAGTAAAAAATTTAGACTTCTTAAAACAAGAATTTGATCTGAGAGAAACTTGTTGGTTAGAAGTTCAGACCTTTAGACAACATCTTATTAATAAAATTGATTTAATGTCTATAACAGTTAAAGAATCTATTCCAATACTGATTGATTACTTGATATTAAATTTACAACATAAAGTTTCTGATAAAGGTAAGCTTTCATACATACATAAAATTATCAGAGAAGAAACTTATTACAGTGTAGATACCTATTGGAATTATTTCACTTCCATTAATGGTGAATCACCAAAACAACAAGATAAACAATATATATTGGAATCTGCTTATAAAACTACTTCTTCCATTATTTGGAGACTTTTTACTTGGAAATTTTTACATAGATCCTTCTATACACCTTTGATGATGAATAAAATAAATAATAAAGACAACCTATGTAAAAGATGTAATGTAGAAATTAATGCTGATTGGGCACATATGTTTTATGACTGTATAAAATTGAAGGACTATTGGAAGTTAATCAATGATTTTTTGCAAGCCCTTTTTACAGATAATTTCATTATTTCTAAATCACTTATATTATTCAACACTCCTGTTCCTAAAAGTGTTAAAAAAGTTAAGCTTCCCTTGTTATGGTCTATTCTAGCAGTGGCTAGAAAAATAATAACCAAAAATTGGATTTCAGATACTCCTCCTTCGTTTAATGAATTTAAAAATGTTATGACTGAAGTGTGTCATATGGAATTGATGACAATAAAATCAAGAACTACTAGAAAAACATCTTATTATATTATATGGGATACTTTACAAAATCTGTTAAAAAAAATCTTAGCTTCAATAGCATGGTATTTTAGTTTAATTAATTGATTTGATTTGTAGTGGATGTCTTTGTAAATACTTTGGTTATTTTATTGAATGTTATAACCATTTCTATTTTAATTACTTGTATAAAATTGTTATGATATTTATTTTGTATGTTAAAAACAATAAACTTGTTTAAAAAAAAAAGAACAGTGTACACAGTGTAGGAGGAAGAAGCTGTGAGTTATGGCTGAGTTGTCTGTTCACTCAGGACTGTGTACACTTAGTGTAGGAGGAAGAAGGTGTGAGTTATTTCTGTGTTGTCTGTTCACTCAGAAAACTGTAAACTTAGTGGAGGAGGAAGAAGGTGTGAGTTATATCTCTGTTGTCTGTTCACTCAGAACAGTGCACACAGTGTAGGAGTAAGAAGGTGTGGGTTATGTCTGTGCTGCCTCTTCACTCAGAACAGTGTACACTTAATTTAGGAAGAATAAGGTTTGAAGAAAATCTGTGTGTTCTGTTCACTCACAACAGTGTACACTGAGTGTAGGAGGAAGAAGATATGAGTTATATCTGTGTTGTCTGTTCAGTCAGAACACTGTACACATACTGTAGGAGGAAGAAGGTGTGAGTTATGTCTGTGTTTGTCTGTTCACTCAGAACAGTGTACACTTAGTGTAGGAGGAAGAAGGTATGAGTTTTGTGTGTGTTGTCTGTTCACTCAGAATGGTGTACAGTTAGTGTAGGAGGAAGAAGATGTAAGTTATGTCTGTTCACTCAGAACAGTGTACAAAATATAGGAGGAAGAAAGTGTAAGTTTTGTCTGTGTTGTGTGTTCACTAAGAATGGTGTACACTTAGTGTAGGAAGACAAAGGTGTGAGTTATGTCTGTGTTGTCTGTTCACTCAGAACAGTGTACACAGTGTAAGAGGAAGAAGGTGTTAGTTTTGTCTGTGTCAGTTCACACAGAACACTGTACACTTAGCATTAGAGGAAGAAGGTGTGAGTTATGGCTCTGTTGTCTTTTCACTTAGAACAGTGTACACTTAGTGTAGGGGAAGAAGGTGTGTGCTATGTGTGTGTATTGTCTGTTCACTCAAAACAATGTACACTTAGTGTAGGAGGAAGAAGGTGTGTGTTATGTCTGTGTTGTCTATTCCCTCAGAACAGTGAACACTTAGTATAGGAGGAAAAAGCTGTGAGTTATGCCTGTGTTGCCAGTTCACTCAGAACAGTGTACATTTAGTGTAGGAGGAGGAAGGTGTGAGTTATGTCTGATTTGTCTGTTCACTCAGAACAGTGCACACTTAGTAAAGGAGGAAGAAGGTGTGTGTTATGTATGTGTTGTTGTTTCACTGAGAACAATGTAGACTTAGTAAAGGAGGAAGAAGGTGTGTGTTATGTATGTGTTGTTTCACACAGAACAGTGTACACTTAGTGTAGCAGGAAGAAGGTGTGAGTTATGTCTGTGTTGTCTGTTTACTCAGAACAGTGTACACAGTGTAAGAGGAAGAAGGTGTTAGTTTTGTCTGTGTCTGTTCACACAGAACATGGTACACTTAGCATTGGAGGAAGAAGGTGTGAGTTATTGCTGTGTTGTCTTTTCACTCAGAACAGTGTACACTTAGTGTAGGGGAAGAAGGTGTGTGCTACGTGTGTGTTGTCTGTTCACTCAAAACAGTGTACACTTAGTGTAGGAGGAAGAAGGTGTAAGTTATGTCTGTGTTTTCTTTTCACTCAGAACACTGTACTTGTAGTGGAGGAGGAAGAAGGTGTGAGTTTTGTCTCTGGTGTCTGTTCACTCAGAACAGTGTACACTTAGTGTAGGAGGAAGAAGGTGTGAGTTATGTTTTTGTTGTCTGTTCACTCAGAAGAGTGTACACTTTGTGTAGGAGGAAGAAGGTGTGAGTTATGTCTGTTGTGTCTGTTCACTCAGAACAGTGTACAAAATATAGGAGGAAGAAAGTGTAAGTTATGTCTGTGTTGTGTGTTCACTAAGAATGGTGTGCACTTAGTGTAAAAAGACGAAGGTGTGAGTTATGTCTGTCCTGTCTGTTCAGTCAGAATACTGTACTTTTAGTGTAGGAGGAAGAAGGTGTGAGTTATGTCTCTGTTGCCAGTTAATTCAGAGCAGTGTACACAGTGTAGGAGGAAGAATGTGTGAGTTATGCCTCTGTTGTCTGTTAATTCAGAGCAGTGTACACAGTGTAGGATGAAGAAGATGTGTGTTATGTCTGTGTTGTCTGTTCACTCAGAACACTGTACACCTAGTGTAGGAGGAAGAAGTTGTGAGTTATGTCTGTGTTGACTGTTCACTCAGAACAGTGTACACTTATTGTACAAGGTGAAAGGTGTGAGTTATGCCTGTGTTCTCTATTCATTTAGAACAGTGTACACTTAGTGTAGGAGGAAGAAGGTGTGAGTTATGTCTGTGTTGTCTGTTAACTCAGAACAGTGTACACAGTGTAGGAGGAAGAAGATGTGTGTTATGTCTGTGTTGTCTGTTCACTCAGAACAGTGTACACTTAGTGTAGGAGGAAGAAGGTGTGAGTTATGTCTGTCCTGTCTGTTCAGTCAGAACACTGTACTCTTAGTGTTGGAGGAAGAAGGTGTGTGTTATGTCTGTGTTGTCAGATCACTCAGAACAGTGTAGACCATGTAGGAGGAAGAAAGTGTCAGTTATGTCTGTGTTTTCTGTTCACTCAGAACACTGTACTCGTAGTGGAGGAGGAAGAAGGTGTGAGTTATGTCTGTGTTGTCTGTTCACTCAGAACAGTGTACACTTAGTGTAGGAAAAAGAAGGTGTGAGTTATGTCTGTGTTGTCTCTTCACTCAGAATGGTGTACAATTAGTGTAGGAGGAAGAAGGTGTGAGTTATGTCTGTGTTGTCTGTTCACTCAGAACAGTGTACACTTAGTGTAGGAGGAAGAAGGTGTGAGTTATGTCTGTGTTGTCTGTTAACTCAGAACAGTGTACACAGTGTAGGAGGAAGAAGATGTGTGTTATGTCTGTGTTGTCTGTTCACTCAGAACAGTGTACACTTAGTGTAGGAGGAAGAAGGTGTTAGTTATGTCTGTGCTGTCTGTTCAGTCAGAACACTGTACTCTTAGTGTAGGAGTAAGAAGGTGTGTGTTATGTCTGTGTTGTCAGATCACTCAGAACAGTGTAGACCGTGTACGAGGAAGAAGGTGTCAGTTATGTCTGTGTTTTCTGTTCACTCAGAACACTGTACTCGTAGTGGAGGAGGAAGAAGGTGTGAGTTTTGTCTGTGTTGTCTGTTCACTCAGAACAGTGTACACTTAGTGTAGGAGGAAGAAGGTGTGAGTTATGTTTTTGTTGGCTGTTCACTCAGAAGAGTGTACACTTTGTGTAGGAGGAAGAGGGTGTGAGTTATGTCTGTGTTGTCTCTTCACTCGGAATGGTGTACAATTAGTGTAGGAGGAAGAAGGTGTGAGTTATGTCTGTTGTGTCTGTTCACTCAGAACAGTGTACAAAATATAGGAGGAAGAAAGTGTAAGTTATGTCTGTGTTGTGTGTTCACTAAGAATGGTGTACACTTAGTGTAGGAAGACGAAGGTGTGAGTTATGTCTGTCCTGTCTGTTCAGTCAGAACACTGTACTCTTAGTGAAGGAGGAAGAAGGTGTGAGTTATGTCTCTGTTGTCAGTTAATTCAGAACAGTGTACCCAGTGTAGGAGGAAGAATGTGTGAGTTATGCCTCTGTTGTCTGTTAATTCAGAACAGTGTACACAGTGTAGGAGGAAGAAGGTGTGTGTTATGTCTGTGTTGTCTATTCAGTCAGAACACTGTACACCTAGTGTAGGAGGAAGAAGTTGTGAGTTATGTCTGTGTTGACTGTTCACTCAGAACAGTGTACACTTATTGTACAAGGTGAAAGGTGTGAGTTATGCCTGTGTTCTCTATTCATTTAGAATAGTGTACACTTAGTGTAGGAGGAAGAAGGTGTGAGTTATGTCTGTGTTGTCTATTCAGTCAGAACACTGTACACCTAGTGTAGGAGGAAGAAGTTGTGAGCTATGTCTGTGTTGGCTGTTCACTCAGAACAGTGTACACTTATTGTACAAGGTGAAAGGTGTGAGTTATGCCTGTGTTCTCTATTCATTTAGAACAGTGTACACTTAGTGTAGGAGGAAGAAGGTGTGAGATATGTCTGTGTTGTCTGTTCACTCAGAACAGTGTACAAAATATAGGAGGAAGAAAGTGTAAGTTATGTCTGTGTTGTGTGTTCACTAAGAATGGTGTATACTTAGTGTAGGAAGACAAAGGTGTGAGTTATGTATGTGTTGTCTGTTCACTCAGAACAGTGTCCACTTAGTGTAAGAGGAAGAAGGTGTTAGTTTTGTCTGTGTCTGTTCACACAGAACACTGTACACTTAGCATTCTAGGAAGAAGGTGTGAGTTATGGCTGTGTTGTCTTTTCACTCAGAGCAGTGTACACTTAGTGTAGGGGAAGAAGGTGTGTGATATGTGTGTGCTGTCTGTTCACTCAAAACAGTGTTCACTTAGTGTAGGAGGAAGAAGGTGTCAGTTATGTCTGTGTTTTCTGTTCACTCAGAACACTGTACTCGTAGTGGAGGAGGAAGAAGCTGTGAGTTTTCTTTGTGTTGTCTGTTCACTCAGAACAGTGTACACTTAGTCTGGGAGGATGAAGGTGTGAGTTATGTCTGTTTTGCCTCTTCACCCTGAACAGTGTACACAGTGTATGAGGAAGAAGGTGTGAGTTACGTGTGTGGTGACTGTTACTTCAGAGAAGTGTACACAGTGTAGGAGGAAGAAGGTGTGTGTTATGTCTGTTCACTAAGAACAGTGTACACTTAGTGTAGGAGGAAGAAGGTCTGAGTTATGTCTGTGTTGTCTGTTGACTCAGAATAGTGTACACTTAGTGTAGGAGGATGAAGGTGTGAGTTATGCATGTGTTGTTTGTTCACTCAGAACAGTGTACACTTAGTGTAGAAGGAAGAAGTTGTGAGTTATGGCTGAGTTGTCTGTTCATTCAGAACAGTGTACACAATGTAGGAGGAAGAAGGTGCAAGTTGTGTCTATGTCTGTTCACTCAGAACATTGTACACATAGTGTAAAAGGAAGAAGGTGTGAGTTATGTCTTTGCTGTCTCTTCACTCAGAAGAGTGTACCCAGTGTAAGAGGAAGAAGGTTTGAATTACGTCACTGTTGTCTGTTAATTCAGAACAGTGTACACAGTATAGGAGGAAGAAGGTGTGTGTTACATCTGTGTTGTCTTTTCAGTCAGAACACTGTAGACTTAGTGTAGGAGGAAGAAGGTGTGAGTTATGCCTCTATTGACTGTTCACTCAGAAAAGTGTACACTTAATGTACAAGGTGGAAAGTGTGAGTTATATTTGTGTCCTCTATTCATTCAGAACAGTGTACACTTAGTGTAGGAGGAAGAAGGTGTGTGTTATGTCTGTGTTGTCTGTTCACTCAGAACAGTGTACACGGGGTAGGAGGAAGCAGGTGTGAGTTATGCTGTCTTGTCTGTTCACTAAGAACACTGTACACTTAGTGTAGGCGGAAGAAGGTGTGAGTTATGTCTGTGTTGTCTGTTCACTCAGAACGGTGTACAGTTAGTGTAGGAGGATGAAGGTGTGAGTTATGTCTGTATTGTCTGTTCACTCAGAAAAGTGTACACAGTGAAGGAGGAAGAAGGTGTGAGTTATGTCTGTGTTGTCTGTTCACTCATAACAGTGTACACTTAGTATAGGAGGAGGAAGGTGTGCGTTATGTCTATGTTGTCTGTTCACTCACAACAGTGCACATTTAGTAAAGGAGGAAGAAGGAGTGTGTTATGTTATGTGTTGTTGTTTCACTCAGAACACTGTACTCTTAGTGTAGGAGTAAGTGGGTGTGTGTTATGCCTGTGTTGTCTGTTCACTCAGAACAATGTAGACTTAGTGTAAGAGGAAGAAGGTGTAGGTTTTGTCTGTGTAGTCTGTTCACTCAGAAAAGTGTACACAGTGTAGGAGGAAGAAGGTGTGAGTTTTGTCTGTGTTGTCTGTTCACTCAGAACACTGTACACTTAGTGTAGGAGGAAGAAGGTGTGAGTTATGTCTGTGTTGTCTGTTCACTCAGAACAGTGTACACTTAGTGTAGGAGGAAGAAGGTGTGAGTTATGTCTGTGTTGTCTGTTCACTCAGAACAGTGTACACTTAGTGTAGGAGGAAGAAGGTGTGAGGTTTGTCTGTGTTGTCTGTTCACTTAGATCACTGTACTCAGAGGAAAAGGAAGAAGGTGTGTTTCGTCTGTGTTGTCTGTTCACTCAGAACAATGTGCATTTAGTGTAGGATGAAGAAGGTGAGAGTTGTCTATGTTGTCTGTTCACTCAGAACAGTGTGCACTTAGTGTAGGAGGAAGAATGTGTGGGTTATGTTCGTATTGTCTGTTCACTCAAAACAGTGTACACTTAGTTTTGGAGGAAGAAGGATTGAAGAAAATCTGTGTGTTCTGTTCACTCACAACAGTGTACACAGTGTAGGAGGAAGAAGGTATGAGTTAAATCTGTGTTGTCTGTTCAGTCAGAACACTGTACACATTGTAGGTGGAAGAAGGTGTGAGTTATGTCTGTGTTGTCTGTTCACTCAAAACAGTGTACACTTAGTGTAGGAGGAAGAAGGTGTGAGTTATGTCTGTGTTGTCTGTTCACTTAGACCACTGTACTCAGTGGAAAAGGAAGAAGGTGTGAGTTTCGTCTGTGCTGTCTGTTCACTCAGAACAGTGTACACTTAGTGCAGGAGGAAGAAGGTGTGGGTTATTTCTGTATTGTCTGTTCACTCAAAACAGTGAACATAGTTTAGGAGGAAGAAGGTTTGAATTATATCTGTTTGTTTTGCTTACTCACATCAGTGTACACTTAGTGTAGGTGATAGAAGGTGTGAGTTATGTCGGGTCGTCTGTTCACTCAGAATGGTGTACATTAAGTGTAGGAGGAAGAAGGTGTGAGTTACACCTGTGTTGTCTGTTCACTCAGAACAGTGTACACTTAGTGTAGGAGGAAGAAGGTTTGAATTATGTCTGTGTTGTCTGTTCACTCAAAACAATGTACACATAGTGTAGGAGGAAGAAGGTGTGAGTTATGTCTGTGTTGTCTTTTCACTCAGAATGGTGTGCACTTAGTGTAGGAGGAAGAAGGTGGGAGTTGTCTGTTCACTCAGAACAGTGTACAAATCATGCAGGAAGAAGAAGGTGTGGGTTATGTCTGTATTGTCTGTTCACTCAAAACAGTGAACATAGTTTAGGAGGAAGAAGGTTTGAATTATATCTGTCTGTTCTGTTTACTCACAACAGTGTACAATGAGTGTAGGAGAAAGAAGGTGTGAGTTATGTCTGTGTAGTCTGTTCACTCAGAAAACTGTACACTTAGTGGAGGAGGAAGAAGGTGTGAGTTATGTCTGTGTTGTCTGTTCACTCAAAAAAGTGTACACTGTGTAGGAGAAAGAAGGTGTGAGTTATGTTTATGTTGTCTGTTACACAGAATAATGTACACTTAGTGTAGGAGGACGAAGGTGTGAATTTTGTCTGTGCTGTCTGTTCACTCAGAACACTGTACTCTTAGTGGAGGAGGAAGAAGGTGTGAGTTATGTCTGTGCTGTCTCTTCACTCAGAACAGTGTGCATAGTGTAGGAGGAAGAAGGTGTGAGTTATCTCTGTGCTGTCTGTTCACTCAGAACAGTGTACACTTAGTGTAGAAGGAAGAAGGTGAGTAATGTCTGTTTTGTCTGTTCACTCAGAACAGTGTACACTTAGTGTAGGTGGAAGAAGGTGTGAGTTATCTCTGTGCTGTCTGTTCACTCAGAACAGTGTACACTTAGTGTAGGTGGAAGAAGGTGTGAGTTATGTCTGTGTTGTCTGTTCACTCAGAACAGTGTACACTTAGTGAAGGAGGAAGAAGGTGTGAGTTATGTATGTGTTTTTTGTTCACTCAGAACACTGTACACAGTGTAGGAGGAAGAAGGTGTGAGTTATGTCATGTTGTCTGTTCACTCAGAATGGTGTACACTAAGTGTAGGAGGAAGAAGGTGTGAGTTATGTCTGTGTTGTCTGTTCACTCAGAACACTGTACACAGTGTAGGAGGAAGAAGGTTTGAATTATGTCTGTGTTATCTGTTCAATCATAACAGTGTACACTTAGTGTAGGAATAAGAAGGTGCGAGTTATCTGTGTTGTCTTTTCACTCAGAACAGTGTACACTTACTTTAGGAGGAAGAAGGTTTGAATAATGTCTGTGTTGTCTGTTCACTCAGAACAGTGTACACTTACTGTAGGAGCAAGAAGGTGTGAGTTATGTCTGTGTTGTCTGTTCACTCAGAACAGTGTACACTTAGTGTAGAAGGAAGAAGGCATGAGTTATGTCTGTGTTTTCTGTTCACTCAGAATGGTATACACAGTGTAGGAGGAAGAAGGTGTGAGCTATATCTGGGTTGTCTTTTCACTCAGAACAGTGTACACTTAGTGTAGGAGGAAGAAGGAGTGAATTATGTCTGTCTTTTTTGTTCACTCAGAACACCATACGCAGTGTAGGATAAAGAAGGTGTGAGTTATGTTGTGTCGTCTGTTCACTCAGAATGGTGTACACTAAGTGTAGGAGGAAGAAGGTGTGAGTTACGTCTGTGTTGTGTGTTCACTCAAAACAGTGTACCCAGTGTAAGAGGAAGAAGGTGTGAGTTATGTCTGTGTTTTCTGTTCACTCAGAACGATGTACACAGTGTAGGAGGAAGAAGGTGTGAGCTATATCTGTGTTGTCTTTTCGCTCAGAACGGTGTACACTTAGTGTAGGAGGAAGAAGGTGTGAGTTGTGTGTTGTGTGTTCACTCAGAACAGTGTACGCAGTTTATGAGGAAGAAGGTTTGAATTATATCTGTCTGTTCAGTCACAACAGTGTACACTGAGTGTAGGAGGAAGAAGGTGTGAGTTATGTCTGTGTAGTCTGTTCACACAGAAAACTGAACACTTAGTGGAGGAGGAAGAAGGTGTGAGTTATGTGTGTGCTGTCTCCACTCAGAACAGTGTGCATAGTGTAGGAGGAAGAAGGTGTGAGTTCTGTCTGTGTTGTCTGTTCACTCAGAACAGTGTACACTTAGTGTAGAAGGAAGAAGGTGAGTAATGTCTGTTTTGTCTGTTCACTCAGAACAGTGTACACTTAGTGTAGGTGGAAGAAGGTGTGAGTTATCTCTGTGCTGTCTGTTCACTCAGAACAGTGTACACTTAGTGTAGGAGGAAGAAGGTGTGAGTTATGTCTGTGTTGTCTGTTCACTCAGAACAGTGTACACTTAGTGAAGGAGGAAGAAGGTGTGAGTTATGTCTGTGTTGTCTGTTCACTCAGAACACTGTACACTTAGTGTAGGAGGAAGAAGGTTTGAATTATGTCTGTGTTGTCTGTTCACTCAGAACAGTGTACACTTAGTGTAGGAGGAAGAAGGTGTGAATTATGTCTTTTTTGTTCACTCAGAACACTATACACAGTGTAGGAAAACGAAGGTGTGAGTTATGTTGTGTCGTCTATTCACTCAGAATGGTATAAACTAAGTGTAGGAGGAAGAAGGTGTGAGTTGTCTGTGTTTTCTGTTCAGTCAGAACAGTGTGCACAGTTTAGGAGGAAGAAGGTGTGAATTATATCTGTCTGTTCAGTCACAACAGTGTACACTGAGTGTAGGAGGAAGAAGGTGTGAGTTATGCCTGTGTAGTCTGTTCACACAGAAAACTGTACACTTAGTGGAGGAGGAAGAAGGTGTGAGTTATGTCTGTGTTGCCTGTTCAATCAAAAAAGTGTACACAGTGTAGGTGGAAGAAGGTGTGAGTTATCTCTGTGTTGTCTGTTCACTCAGAACAGTGTACACTTAGTGTAGGTGGAAGAAGGTGTGAGTTATCTCTGTGCTGTCTGTTCACTCAGAACAGTGTACACTTAGTGTATGAGGAAGAAGGTGTGAGTTATGTCTGTGTTGTCTGTTCACTCAGAACAGTGTACACTTAGTGAAGGAGGAAGAAGGTGTGAGTTATGTATGTGTTTTTTGTTCACTCAGAACACTGTACACAGTGTAGGAGGAAGAAGGTGTGAGTTATGTCATGTTGTCTGTTCACTCAGAATGGTGTACACTAAGTGTAGGAGGAAGAAGGTGTGAGTTATGTCTGTGTTGTCTGTTCACTCAGAACACTGTACACAGTGTAGGAGGAAGAAGGTTTGAATTATGTCTGTGTTGTCTGTTCAATCATAACAGTGTACACTTAGTGTAGGAGGAAGAAGGTGTGAGTTATCTGTGTTGTCTGTTCACTCAGAACAGTGTACACTTACTTTAGGAGGAAGAAGGTTTGAATAATGTCTGTGTTGTCTGTTCACTCAGAACAGTGTACACTTACTGTAGGAGCAAGAAGGTGTGAGTTATGTCTGTGTTGTCTGTTCACTCAGAACAGTGTACACTTAGTGTAGAAGGAAGAAGGCATGAGTTATGTATGTGTTTTCTGTTCACTCAGAATGGTATACACAGTGTAGGAGGAAGAAGGTGTGAGCTATATCTGGGTTGTCTTTTCACTCAGAACAGTGTACACTTAGTGTAGGAGGAAGAAGGAGTGAATTATGTCTGTCTTTTTTGTTCACTCAGAACACCATACGCAGTGTAGGATAAAGAAGGTGTGAGTTATGTTGTGTCGTCTGTTCACTCAGAATGGTGTACACTAAGTGTAGGAGGAAGAAGGTGTGAGTTACGTCTGTGTTGTCTGTTCACTCAAAACAGTGTACACAGTGTAGGAGGAAGAAGGTGTGAGTTATGTCTGTGTTTTCTGTTCACTCAGAACGATGTACACAGTGTAGGAGGAAGAAGGTGTGAGCTATATCTGTGTTGTCTTTTCGCTCAGAACGGTGTACACTTAGTGTAGGAGGAAGAAGGTGTGAGTTGTGTGTTGTGTGTTCACTCAGAACAGTGTACACAGTTTATGAGGAAGAAGGTTTGAATTATATCTGTCTGTTCAGTCACAACAGTGTACACTGAGTGTAGGAGGAAGAAGGTGTGAGTTATGTCTGTGTAGTCTGTTCACACAGAAAACTGAACACTTAGTGGAGGAGGAAGAAGGTGTGAGTTATGTGTGTGCTGTCTCCACTCAGAACAGTGTGCATAGTGTAGGAGGAAGAAGGTGTGAGTTCTGTCTGTGTTGTCTGTTCACTCAGAACAGTGTACACTTAGTGTAGAAGGAAGAAGGTGAGTAATGTCTGTTTTGTCTGTTCACTCAGAACAGTGTACACTTAGTGTAGGTGGAAGAAGGTGTGAGTTATCTCTGTGCTGTCTGTTCACTCAGAACAGTGTACACTTAGTGTAGGAGGAAGAAGGTGTGAGTTATGTCTGTGTTGTCTGTTCACTCAGAACAGTGTACACTTAGTGAAGGAGGAAGAAGGTGTGAGTTATGTCTGTGTTGTCTGTTCACTCAGAACACTGTACACTTAGTGTAGGAGGAAGAAGGTTTGAATTATGTCTGTGTTGTCTGTTCACTCAGAACAGTGTACACTTAGTGTAGGAGGAAGAAGGTGTGAGTTAAGTCTGTCTTTTGTTCACTCAGAACATTGTACACAGTGTAAGAAGAAGAAGTTGTGAGTTATGTTGTGTCGTCTATTCACTCAGAATGGTATAAACTAAGTGTAGGAGGAAGAAGGTGTGAGTTGTCTGTGTTTTCTGTTCAGTCAGAACAGTGTGCACAGTTTAGGAGGAAGAAGGTGTGAATTATATCTGTCTGTTCAGTCACAACAGTGTACACTGAGTGTAGGAGGAAGAAGGTGTGAGTTATGTCTGTGTAGTCTGTTCACACAGAAAACTGTACACTTAGTGGAGGAGGAAGAAGGTGTGAGTTATGTCTGTGTTGCCTGTTCAATCAAAAAAGTGTACACAGTGTAGGTGGAAGAAGGTGTGAGTTATCTCTGTGTTGTCTGTTCACTCAGAACAGTGTTCGCTTAGTGTAGGAGGAAGAACGTATGGGTTATGTCTGTGTTGTCTGTTCACTCAGAACAATGTACACTTAGTGAAGGAGGAAGAAGGTGTGAGTTATGTCTGTGTTTTTTGTTCACTCAGAACACTGTACACAGTGTAGGAGGAAGAAGGTGTGAGTTACGTCTGTGTTGTCTGTTCACTCAGAACACTGTACACTTAGTGTAGGAGAAAGAAGGTTTGAATTATGTCTGTGTTGTCTGTTCAATCAGAACAGTGTACACTAAGTGTGGGAGGAAGAAGGTGTGAGTTACGCCTGTGTTGTCTGTTCACTCAGAACAGTGTACACTTAGTGTAGGAGGAAGAAGGTTTGAATTATGTCTGTGTTGTCTGTTCACTCAAAACAGTGTACACATAGTGTAGGAGGAAGATGGTGTGAGTTATGTCTGTGTTTTCTGTTTACTCAGAATGATGTGCCCTTAGTGTAGGAGGAAGAAGTGAGTTATATCTGTGCTGCCTTTTCACTCAGAACGGTGTACACTTAGTGTAGGATTAAGTAGGTGTGAGTTGTCTGTGTTGTCTGTTCACTCAGAACAGTGTACACTTAGTGCAGGAGGAAGAAGGTGTGGGTTATAGGTTCATAGGTTCATAGGTTGGTACTAGGCTATCAGCCCTAGGGCCTATACAAGCCTAGCCATAACAATTCCCTGGCTATTTCTTCCCACATTATTTACTTTCCTGGACCCCTGTCTAGCAGGGCGACTGACGTGATCCCTGGGGTGAATTTCCTTTCTCCCATCCAAACATCAAGGTTTCTCTTTAAGAGGTCCAAAGAGGCACTCTTCGTGACATGTATGGGCAATCTGTTCCAGAGTCTGGGGAGTCTCTGGGTCAGGAACCTATCCCTCCAGCATGTTTTGTTTATTGTGACAACAAGGTTTAGATCCCTGGAGCGTGTAGCTCTGAGGGATTGGGATTTCTTTAAGTGTAGCATGTCCAACAGCTCTGGGTTTGACATGGCCTTGTATGTTAAGCAGAGATTGCCTCTGAGTAGACGATATGCGACAGAGTATAGCTGGAGTTTTTTAAGGCAGTCAGCGTAGGGCATCTGCTTTAGGCCTGTGATTCTTTTAGTGAGGTATTTCTGAGGCCTTTCCAGTTGTTGCAGATGTCTTGAGAGGTACATACCAAATGGGCGTTGTATTCTATAATGGGTCTAATGAGGGATGAGTACAGTGGGACAATGACCTCCTTTTTCTGGATGAAAAGCCCTTCGTGATGAGGTGTGCCACATAGAAGGATTTCCTGACTGTTGTGGCGATGTGGTTATTGAAGGTGAGACCACTGTCCACCTGTGTCCCTAAGTCTCTTATCACACTTTCTGTGTTTAGTGTACTGCCACCTATATGGTAATTCATGGATACATGTTTTTCCCAAAGGGATAACAATACATTTCTTGGCATTGAGCTTGAGCCCATGGCTCTGGCACCAAGCATCTGTTTCTGTAAGGCCCTTTGTAGAGTATCCACATCATTTGGGATTCAATAATGGCTCCCAGTTTGCAGTCATCTGCAAACTTTGTTAGCCAGAGTCCCTTAGTGTTGACCTGTACTTCAGAGAAGTAGATGCCAAACAAGAGCGGCACCAGGACTGAACCCTGAGGTACTCCACTTGTCACTTGTCTGGAGCTGGATTTGGAGTCGGCTACTTTTACAGTGTGGGTTCTATCAGTAAGCCATTTAGCAACCCATTGGGTGACATAGGGATTAATACCAACTTAGTAAGTTTATCTATGATTCCAGAGTGGGGGATGGTGTCAAAGGCCTTGGCAAGGTCTAGATAGGCTGTGTGGACCACCTTACCCTTGTCCATGGCTCTGGAGACTGATTCAAAGAAGTCAATCAGGTTCAGGAGACAGGAATATGTCTGTATTGTCTGTTCACTCAAAACAGTGAACATAGTTTAGGAGGAAGAAGGTTAGAATTATATCTGTCTGTTCTGTTTACTCACAACAGTGTACACTGAGTGTAGGAGAAAGAAGGTGTGAGTTATGTCTGTGTTGTATATTCAGTCAGAAAACTGTACACTTAGTGGAGGAGGAAGAAGGTGTGAGTTATGTCTGTGTTGTCTGTTCAGTCAGAAAAGTGTACACAGTGTAGGAAGAAGAAGGTTTGAGTTATGTCTGTGTTGTCTGTTCACTCAGAACAGTGTACACCTAGTGTAGGAGGAAGAAGATGTGAGGTATGCCTGTGTTGTCTGTTCACTCAGAACAGTGTACACTTAGTTTAGGAAGAAGAAGGTTTGAATTATGTCTGTGAGTTCTGTTCACTCACAACAGTATACACTGAGTGTAGGAGGAAGAAGGTGTGTGTTATGTCTGTGTTGTCTATTCCCACAGAACAGTGTACACTTAGTGTAGGAGGAAGAAGGTGTGTGTTATGTCTGTGTTGTCTATTCCCACAGAACAGTGTACACTTAGTGTAGGAGGAAAAAGCTGTGAGTTATGCCTGTGTTGTCAGTTCACTCAGAACAGTGTACACTTAGTGTAGGAGGAAAACGCTGTGACTTATGCCTGTGTTGTCAGTTCACTCAGAACAGTGTACACTTAGTGTAGGAGGAAGAAGGTATGAATTATGTCTGTGTTGTCTGTTCACTCAGAACAGTGCACACTTAGTAAAGGAGGAAGAAGGTGTGTGTTATGTATGTGTTGTCGTTTCACTCAGAACAGTGTACACTTAGTGTAGGAGTAAGAAGGTGTGTGTTATGTCTGTGTTGTCTGTTCACTCAGAACAATGTAGAGTTAGTGTAGGAGGAAGAAGGTGTGGGTTTTGTCTGTGTAGTCTGTTCACTCAGAGAAGTGTACACAGTGTAGAAGGAAGAATGTGTGAGTTATGTCTGTTTTGACTGTTCACTCAGAACAGTGTACACTTAGTGTAGGAGGAAGAAGGTGTGAATTATGTCTGTCTTTTTGTTCACTCAGAACACTATACACAGTGTAGGAAAAAGAAGGTGTGAGTTATGTCGTGTCGTCTGTTCACTCAGAATGTTGTACACTAAGTGTAGGAGGAAGAAGGTGTGAGTTACGTCTGTGTTGTCTGTTCACTCAAACCAGTGTACACAGTGTAAGAGGAAGAAGGTGTGAGTTATGTCTGTGTTTTCTGTTCACTCAGAACGGTGTACACAGTGTAGGAGGAAGAAGGTGTGAGCTATATCTGTGTTGTATTTTCGCTCAGAACGGTGTACACTTAGTGTAGGAGGAAGAAGGTGTGAGTTGTCTGTGTTGTGTGTTCACTCAGAACAGTGTACACAGTTTAGGAGGAAGAAGGTTTGAATTATATCTGTCTGTTCAGTCAAAACAGTGTACACTGAGTGTAGGAGGAAGAAGGTGTGAGTTATGTCTGTCTAGTCTGTTCACACAGAAAACTGTACACTTAGTGGAGGAGGAAGAAGGTGTGAGTTATGTCTGTGTTGTCTGTTCACTCAGAACAGTCTACACTTAGTGTAGGAGGAAGAAGGTATGAGTTATATCTGTATTTTTTGTTCACTCAGAACATTGTACACAGTGTAGGAGGAAGAAGGTGTGAGTTATGTCATGTCGTCTGTTCAAACAAAACCAGGATAACCAAACCAAATGACACCAAAAGAGGAACCTTGTTTTGCAGAAACTACGCGAAGCAGTTGCTTAAAACCTTAACGCTTTAATGAATCCACAAACAGCGTTTTACGGAAGAAGACCGTGGCTTCATCAGAGATAAAATACTCAAGTAAAAAATACAATTTATGTTAAATAAAACAGGAAGTGACAACATCTTACTTCCTGTAATACGGCAGCATAATTTTTATACAATATAACAAATTCCATAAAAATATACCACAAACACATAAAATGTGATACATAACATAAACGATTAATCTCACCTAGCATATTTTAAATTGATTGTATGGGGTTTAAATAAGCAGACCCATCCAAGTTTTAAATTATGATAAAACACATAAAAAACGATTTTTTCTATGGGATACAAATAAAAGTAATAACAGTAAATAATAAAGGTAAACCTACAACATTTCAACCTCAACCACCCAACAAAGTAAGCTGACTGAATTTTTTTAAAAAAATATGTGTACACATATATATTAATCCTAAACTATATGTATTATTTTAATAAATAAATGCCTGGCTTAACCCTAAAGGTATAACTTAACCCTAAAGGTGCGCAGGTTTACCTATCATTGGAATCTGGCAGGGGATTACCTAAGGTAGCTCCTCAATTTTAGAACAGGGGCAATGTTACAATTACTATTAAGTCCAGGATGGCTGAATGCGTCCAAACGCAACTGCCACTCCAGCTCCCAGTTCTCCAAAATTAGGGAAAATGGTCCACCCCTTAATTTTACAGGTACGTGGTCTATGGCCATAAATTGGAAGCTATGACCTGGGTTCAGGGCTATATGCTTAGCTAATGCGTTGTCATCTCTGCTATTCCTAATTGCATATAAATGCTCGTACATTCTATCCCGAAGCCGTCTGTCAGTTTTCCCAATATAGAACCCTTGACAGCAGTTGCACATAGCAATGTAGATAATTGATCTGCTCTCACAGTTAAGGGGAAACCTGATAACATACTTGGTGTCCCTCACCTGAAATGTCTCACCAACACGGGCGTTATTACAAAACTTACAAAGTCCACATCTAGCCATTCCTCTCCTTTTGTGGAAAGTCCCTTCGTGCACATCTCTTTGTAGAAGTTCCTTGAGATTATTGGACCTACTAAATATGAATCTAGGTTCACTACCTAGTTTTTCAACTAGGAAGCCATTGGAAGAAATAAGATGCCAGTTCTTCCTAATGATATCTAGAATACCTTGGGTATTCATACTATAAGTGGTGACAAAACTCAATGAGAAATCGCACTTTAACCTTGGAGGTGCCCTTATGGTACTCGTTGTAACATTGTAATTGTAACATTGCCCCTGTTCTAAAATTGAGGAGCTACCTTAGGTAATCCCCTGCCAGATTCCAATGATAGGTAAACCTGCGCACCTTTAGGGTTAAGTTATACCTTTAGGGTTAAGCCAGGCATTTATTTATTAAAATAATACATATAGTTTAGGATTAATATATATGTATACACATATTTTTTTAAAAAAATTCAGTCAGCTTACTTTGTTGGGTGGTTGAGGTTGAAATGTTGTAGGTTTACCTTTATTATTTACTGTTATTACTTTTATTTGTATCCCATAGAAAAAATCGTTTTTTATGTGTTTTATCATAATTTAAAACTTGGATGGGTCTGCTTATTTAAACCCCATACAATCAATTTAAAATATGCTAGGTGAGATTAATCGTTTATGTTATGTATCACATTTTATGTGTTTGTGGTATATTTTTATGGAATTTGTTATATTGTATAAAAATTATGCTGCCGTATTACAGGAAGTAAGATGTTGTCACTTCCTGTTTTATTTAACATAAATTGTATTATTTACTTGAGTATTTTATCTCTGATGAAGCCACGGTCTTCCGTGGGTGGCGAAAACGCTCTGTTTGTGGATTCATTAAAGCGTTAAGGTTTTAAGCAACTGCTTCGCGTAGTTTCTGCAAAACAAGGTTCCTCTTTTGGTGTCATGTCGTCTGTTCACTCAGAATGGTGTACATTCAGTGTAGGAGGAAGAAGGTGTGAGTTATGCCTGTGTTGGCTGTTCACTCAGAACAGTGTACACTTTGTGTAGGAGGAAGAAGGTGTGAGTTATGTCTGTGTAGTCTGTTCACTCAGAAAAACTGTACACTTAGTGGAGGAGGAAGGTGTGAGTTATATCTGTGTTGTCTGTTCACTCAAAAAAGTGTACACAGTGTACGAGAAAGAAGGTGTGAGTTATGTCTGTGTTGTCTGTTCACACAGAACAGTGTAGACTTAGTGCAGGAGGAAGAAGGTGTGAATTTTGTCTGTGCTGTCTGCTCACTCAGAACACTGTACTCTTAGTGGATGAGGAAGAAGGTGTGAGTTATGTCTGTGCTGTCTCTTCACTCAGAACAGTATGCATAGTGTAGGAGGAAGAAGGTGTGAGTTCTGTCTGTGTTGTCTGTTCACTCAGAACAGTGTACACTTAGTGTAGAAGGAAGAAGGTGAGTAATGTCTGTTTTGTCTGTTCACTCAGAACAGTGTACACTTAGTGTAGGTGGAAGAAGGTGTGAGTTATCTCTGTGTTGTCTGTTCACTCAGAACAGTGTACACTTAGTGTAGGAGGAAGAAGGTGTGTGCTATGTCTGTGTTGTTTGTTCACTCAAAAAAGTGTACACAGTGTAGGAGGAAGAAGGTGTGAGTTATGTCTGTGTTGCCTGTTCACTCAGAATACTGTACTCTTAGTGTAGGAGGAAGAAGGTGTGAGTTATGTCTGTGTTGTCTGTTCACGCAGAACAGTGTACACTTAACGTTGGTGGAAGAAGGTGTGAGTTATGCCTGTGTTGTCTGTTCACTCAGAACAGTGTACACTTAGTGTAGGAGGAAGAAGGTGTGAGTTATGTCTGTGTTGTCTGTTCACTCAGAACAGTGTACACTTAGTGTAGGTGGAAGAAGGTCTGAGTTATCTCTGTGTTGTCTGTTCACTCAGAACAGTGTACACTTAGTGAAGGAGGAAGAAGGTGTGAGTTATGTCATGTCGTCTGTTCACTCAGAATGGTGTACATTAAGTGTAGGAGGAAGAAGGTGTGAGTTACGCCTGTGTTGGCTGTTCACTCAGAACAGTGTACACTTAGTGTAGGAGGAAGAAGGTTTGAATTATGTCTGTGTTGTCTGTTCACTCAAAACAGTGTACACATAGTGAAGGAGGAAGAAGGTGTGAGTTATGTCTGTGTTTTCTGTCCACTCAGAACGGTGTACACTTAGTGTAGGAGGAAGAAGTGAGTTATATCTGTGTTATCTTTTCACTCAGAACGGTGTACACTTAGAATAGGAGGAAGAAGGTGTGAGTTGTCTGTGTTGTCTGTTCACTCAGAACAGTGTACACTTAGTGCAGGAGGAAGAAGGTGTGGGTTATTTCTGTATTGTCTGTTCACTCAAAACAGTGAACATAGTTTAGGAGGAAGAAGGTTTGAATTATATCTGTTTGTTTTGCTTACTCACATCAGTGTACACTTAGTGTAGGTGATAGAAGGTGTGAGTTATGTCGTGTCGTCTGTTCACTCAGAATGGTGTACATTAAGTGTAGGAGGAAGAAGGTGTGAGTTACGCCTGTGTTGTCTGTTCACTCAGAACAGTGTACACTTAGTGTAGGAGGAAGAAGGTTTGAATTATGTCTGTGTTGTCTGTTCACTCAAAACAGTGTACACATAGTGTAGGAGGAAGAAGGTGTGAGTTATGTCTGTGTTTTCTGTTCACTCAGAATGGTGTGCACTTAGTGTAGGAGGAAGAAGTGAGTTATATCTGTGTTGTCTTTTCACTCAGAATGGTGTACACAGTGTAGGAGGAAGAAGGTGTGAGTTGTCTGTTCACTCAGAACAGTGTACACTTAGTGCAGGAGGAAGAAGGTGTGGGTTATGTCTGTATTGTCTGTTCACTCAAAACAGTGAACATAGTTTAGGAGGAAGAAGGTTTGAATTATATCTGTCTGTTCTGTTTACTCACAACAGTGTACACTGAGTGTAGGAGGAAGAAGGTGTGAGTTATGTCTGTGTAGTCTGTTCACTCAGAAAAACTGTACACTTAGTGGAGGAGGAAGAAGGTGTGAGTTATGTCTGTGTTGTCTGTTCACTCAAAAAAGTGTACACAGTGTAGGAGAAAGAAGGTGTGAGTTATGTTTGTGTTGTCTGTTACACAGAATAATGTACACTTAGTGTAGGAGGACGAAGGTGTGAATTTTGTCTGTGCTGTCTGTTCACTCAGAACACTGTACTCTTAGTGGAGGAGGAAGAAGGCGTGAGTTATGTCTGTGCTGTCTCTTCACTCAGAACAGTATGCATAGTGTAGGAGGAAGAAGGTGTGAGTTATCTCTGTGCTGTCTGTTCACTCAGAACAGTGTACACTTAGTGTAGAAGGAAGAAGGTGAGTAATGTCTGTTTTGTCTGTTCACTCAGAACAGTGTACACTTAGTGTAGGTGGAAGAAGGTGTGAGTTATCTCTGTGCTGTCAGTTCACTCAGAACAGTGTACACTTAGTGTAGGTGGAAGAAGGTGTGAGTTATGTCTGTGTTGTCTGTTCACTCAGAACAGTGTACACTTAGTGAAGGAGGAAGAAGGTGTGAGTTATGTATGTGTTTTATGTTCACTCAGAACACTGTACACAGTGTAGGAGGAAGAAGCTGTGAGTTATGTCATGTCATCTGTTCACTCAGAATGGTGTACACTAAGTGTAGGAGGAAGAAGGTGTGAGTTACATCTGTGTTATCTGTTCACTCAGAACACTGTACACTTAGTGTAGGAGGAAGAAGGTTTGAATTATGTCTGTGTTGTCTGTTCACTCAGAACAGTGTACACTTAGTGTAGGAATAAGAAGGTGCGAGTTATCTGTGTTGTCTTTTCACTCAGAACAGTGTACACTTACTTTAGGAGGAAGAAGGTTTGAATAATGTCTGTGTTGTCTGTTCACTCAGAACAGTGTACACTTAGTGTAGGAGGAAGAAGGTGTGAGTTATGTCTGTGTTGTCTGTTCACTCAGAACAGTGTACACTTAGTGTAGGAGGAAGAAGGCATTGGTTATGTCTGTGTTGTCTGTTCACTCAGAATGGTGTACACGTAGTGTAGGAGCAAGAAGGTGTGAGCTATATCTGGGTTGTCTTTTCACTCAGAACAGTGTACACTTAGTGTAGGAGGAAGAAGGTGTGAATTATGTCTGTCTTTTTTGTTCACTCAGAACACCATATGCAGTGAAGGATAAAGAAGGTGTGAGTTATGTTGTGTCGTCTGTTCACTCAGAATGGTGTACACTAAGTGTAGGAGGAAGAATGTGTGAGTTACGTCTGTGTTGTGTGTTCACTCAAAACAGTGTACCCAGTGTAAGAGGAAGAAGGTGTGAGTTATGTCTGTGTTTTCTGTTCACTCAGAACGATGTACACAGTGTAGGAGGAAGAAGGTGTGAGCTATATCTGTGTTGTCTTTTCGCTCAGAACGGTGTACACTTAGTGTAGGAGGAAGAAGGTGTGAGTTGTGTGTTGTGTGTTCACTCAGAACAGTGTACACAGTTTATGAGGAAGAAGGTTTGAATTATATCTGTCTGTTCAGTCACAACAGTGTACACTGAGTGTAGGAGGAAGAAGGTGTGAGTTATGTCTGTGTAGTCTGTTCACACAGAAAACTGTACACTTAGTGGAGGAGGAAGAAGGTGTGAGTTATGTCTGTGTTGTCTGTTCAATCAAAAAAGTGTACACAGTGTAGGAGGAAGAAGGTGTGAGTTATGTCTGTGTTGTCTGTTCACTCAGAACAGTGTACACTTAGTGTAGGAGGAAAATGGTGTGAGTAATGTCTGTTTTGTCTGTTCATTCCTAACAGTGTACACTTAGTGTAGGTGGAAGAAGGTGTGAGTTATCTCTGTGTTGTCTGTTCACTCGGAACAGTGTACACTTAGTGTAGGAGGAAGAAGGTGTGAGTTATGTCTGTGTTGTCTGTTCACTCAGAACAGTGTACACTTAGTGTAGGAGGAAGAAGGTATGAGTTATGTCTGTGTTTTTTGTTGACTCAGAACACTGTACACAGTGTAGGAGGAAGAAGGTGTGAGTTATGTCGTGTCATCTTTTCACTCAGAATGGCGTACATTAAGTGTAGGAGGAAGAAGGTGTGAGTTACGCCTGTGTTGTCTGTTCACTCAGAACAGTGTACACTTAGTGTAGGAGGAAAATGGTGTGAGTAATGTCTGTTTTGTCTGTTCATTCCTAACAGTGTACACTTAGTGTAGGAGGAAGAAGTGAGTTATTCT